>NC_092397.1:25047058-25285696 GCF_030028105.1 Mobula birostris
AAATAAGTTTTCCATATCTAATCTGTTCAGGCCTTTTAACATTCAGAATGTTTCTATAAGATCCCCATTCATTCTCCTGAACTCCAAGGAATACAGCCCAAGAGCTGCCAGATGTTCCTCATATGGTAAACCTTTCATTCCTGGAATCATTTTCGTGAATATTTTCTGAACCCTCTCCAATGTCAGTATATTCTTTCTAAAATAAGGAGCCCAGAACTGCGCACAATACTCCAAGTGTGGACTAACGAGTGCCTTATAGAGCATCAACATCACACCCTGCTCTAATATTCTATACATCTAGAAATGAGTGCAAAAATTGCATTTGCCTTCTTCACAACTGACTGAACCTGGAGGTTAACTTTTTGGGTATCCTGCACAATGCATCACAAGTCTCTTTGCATCTCTGCATTTTGAATCATCACCCCATCTAAATAATAGTCTGCCCATTTATTTATTCTACCAAAGCGCATGACCATACACTTTGCAACATTGTATTTCATTTGCCACTTCTTTGTCCATTCCCCTAAACTATCTAAGTCTCTCTGTGGGCTCTCTGTTTCCTCAACACTACACACTTCTCCACCTATCTTTGTAACATTGGCAAATGTACCCACAAATACATTAATCCCACAGTCCAAGTCATTGACATACCTCATAAAAAGCAGCGGTCCCAACATCAATCCCTGTGAACTCCACTGGTAACTGGCAGCCAGCCAGAAAACAATCCCTTTATTCCCACTCTCCGTTTTCTGCCGATAAGCCAGTGCTCCACCCATTGCCAACTAGAACCAGGGACCAGTATTTCATGATTTGAGCAAAAGATCAGAGGATTCTTTTCTGAATCTTAGTGCACCCTCAGACATTGGAATTGATTAACTGATAGTTTTTTTGGATCATATCCTTGTATGCTTTTAAGGGAAAGAGAGGGGGATAGTTTATAAGGAGGGGGTGAAATGTTTCTGTGGGCAGACAGGAACGTGGAGTTTAATATTGAAACAGGACAGCCGTGACCTTATTAAATGACAGAGCAGGTGGGAGTTGCTGAGTGGGGACTCCTGCTCCTCATTTGGATGTGGGTGTGAGCCTGTGGTGTGCTGACCAGGACTGTACACAGAGCTCCAGCTGTGATCCCACTTGTGTCTATACAATTCCACCAGAGCTCCCTCCCCTGCCATTCTGTACCTTCAGCCAACAAAAGCAAGCCTCTCATCCGCCTTTTAAACCCATCGAATGCTCCGTCCTTCTAACCTGAGGAATCATTCCACATGCTCTCCCTCTGACCCTCTATTCTTCTCCAGATTCCACAATGTGCCGTCTGTCTCCTGGCCTTGTTTGGGCTCCCCACCTGCATCACCTCACCTCCCAGATTAAATTCCACCTGCCTACCTGTCCAGTCCACTGATACCTTCCTGTAGTCCTCAGCTTTCCCCCGCACTCTCACCCACATGGCCAACTACACTGGACAACAAATATTTTGCTTCCTGATTACTTTTAGGTACGTATATCTTATGGATTTGGACTGCTGATACTGAAAATCACTATGCAATGTCCCTATCACACACCATCTCTTTGAAATTTCCTATATTTTTATATTTCAATTCATAATCCAAGTCAGATTATTTGACGCCATGGTTAAGGGAGGCATTTGTGCTGGTCCACAAATCAAGCAGGCCAGCAATAACAGGCAATTCAAAGAACTTCCATTGGGACCAGAGAAAATCGCATGGAAGGCATTCAAAGAAGTTGTTGAAAATGTTCCATATTTTCCCAGGGACCAAGGAAATATTGACCAGCTGTGTTTCACTGTAACTGTTGTACTGGAAATCTGTGTCTGGATCCTGGGCTCAGTGTGGGACTGAATGTCTCTGCTGTCTGAGACTGTGGAACGAATGAGCTGTCAGTATCTCTGTGCTCAGTAACACACCTTGTGTGTGAGAGATGGAGCCACTGTTCTGTTCATTGAGACTTGGCAAGAGGGAACATTGGCGTACATTGAAGTCTTTCCTGCAGGTAGGAGAAGGAAAGTGAAAGAGGTAAAAGGCAGACACTGTGTGAAGCGACTGGTTCAGCCAGTGCCAGTGTGTGAGACCACTCACAGGCTGCAGCTCTCAGCTTCTTCTGAGCAGCAGATGGAGGAGGCTCCAAACCAAGGAAGAGACAGACAAACCCCACCACTTCCCGGTACAGATCCGGGAGTGGAACAGAGGGATGGACACAACATTCATTTCCCATGGGATTCACCACTCAGAATACTCACTGTCCAGCAACAACAGACATTGGGAAATGTGCTAATGGGAAACTGTCTTCCCATGGTCAGGGGAGAGGAAGCTGCAATTATAGTCACCAGCAACTTCTTCCCACTCCGCCACACTCGCCGTGGCCCAGTCCCAGCGCAGGAATTAATTCTCACTCCACATTCAAGCTACAAGACCTAGGCCTCTGCAACTGGATCCATGACTTCCTAACCGGAATACCACAATCTGTGTGGATTGGGATAACATTTCCACCTCACTGACAATTAACACTGACACTCCACAGGGCTGTGTCTTTATCTCACAGCTCTACTGTCTCTACACCCACAACTGTGTGGCTAGGCATAGCTCAAACAACATTTATAAATTTGCTGGTGATACAACCGCTGTTTGCAGAATTTCAGATGGTGACAATAAATCATAAATTAGGGTGAACTACCAGTTAGTGGAGTGTTGCTGCAGCAACAATCTTGCACTCAACGTCAGCAAGATCAAAACGCTGATTGTCAACTTCAGGAAAGGTGAGATGAAGGAACACAAACCAATCCTCATCAAGGGATCAGAAGTGGAGAGAGTGGACAATTGCAAGTTCCTGGGTGTCAGCATCTCTGAGGATCTAACCCGGATGCAACATATGATGCAGTTATGAAGAAGGCAAGACAGCGACTATATTTCATTAGGAGTTGGAGGAGATTTGGTTTGTCAACTAAAACACTAAATAAACTTTTACAAACGTCCAGTGGAGATCATTCTGACTGGCTGCATCTCCATCTGGTATGGGGGGGGGGGCTTCTGAATGAGATCGAAATAAATAGCAAAAACTTGTAAAACTGGTCAACTCTACCATGGGTCCAGGCTCGGTAGTACACAACATCTTCAAGGAGCGGTGCCTCAGGAAGGCACCGATCATCATTGAGGATCGCCACCACCCAGGACATGCTCTTTTCACACTGTTACCATCGGGAAGGAGAGAGAGAATGCTGAAGGCACACACTCGGTGATTCAGGAACAGTTTCTTCCCCTCTGACACCCAAATTCTGAATTCTCAATGGGCATTGAACCCAAGAGCACTACCTAACTACTTTTTTTCTTTTAATTTATGTTTTAATTCATGTTTAACTAGATACTTTAACTTAAATATTGAATACTTAATGTAACTCAGTTTTTTCTCTATATTTATTTATCGTGGATATCATTGTACTGCTGCTGTAAAGTTAACAAATGTCACGACATATGCCGGTGATATTCAATCTGATTCTGATTAAGTTACTAATTGAGTCTTCCTCTTCCTCTCCAGCAACAACCTCCATTGCCCTCGCTCCAGAATCGATACCATTCCCTCAGCAACACACAATTCTGGAGGAACTCAGAAATCCAGGCAGCATTTATGTAAAAGAGTACATCTTTGGTATCTTAGGCCAAGATCCTATGTTTATGAGTAAAAATAAAACACATATACTGATTTAGAATAGTCCAAACACCATTCTCCCATTGTTGATAATGCTGTTTGTCCAAGACCTTCCCACATAGGAACTATTACAACCCTTTTTCCACAAAGCCCCATCATCAGCATAGAAAGCCAAACTGAACTCAGGCCCAAGATCATTAAAAAGTATACTTAACTATCAGATTAAACAATATTAAACAGATAACACTACCCTGGGAAGGGAGGTACATTTTCTTCCGCAAACTCTGATGACCCCCCTCACTGAAAATAACCCCCCAAAACAAAAAAAAATGATACCCATTTGCAAAACCAACATGAACACCAAGCTTAATGAGTTTAGTAACAAGCCTCTCCCTCCATCGCATATCATAAAACTATTTTAATGTTCAAAAGCACTGCAACTACCAATTCTTTCAGTGTAAAAGGATTTCCAGATATCATTCCCAGTAGTACAAGGGAGTCATAGATCTCCCTTTGCAAAACCCACATTGGTAGTGACGAAGTAATTCTCTCTTATCCAAAACAATCATCAGCCTAATTACTATCATTTTCACCATTATTTTACACAGTGAGGAAGTGAGACAACAGGCCTGTAGAAACCGGACAGCATCGGATCCTTCCCAGGTTTTACAACAGGCTTTAACACAGACCTTTTCCAGTCTCCTGGGAGCATTCTTTGCTTCCAGACCTTCTTATAAAACTCAAGCAACTTCTTTTAGACTGCCTCAGGCAGATACTGGAGTACAGTATGTGATAGCTTCCCATATCCTGCCCTGGGTTGTAGTTCTTGCCCCATTGATGGCAAATTTCAATTCAGTCAACGTAAAGTCATCATCCATGGCAATCTCAAATGCCTCTTGTTTTTCACAAATCTCCCCACTGTCCACCAAGAGACTCTCTCTTCTCTTAAAACACTCATCCCCTATATTGTCTGGACTATGTGTGTTTGCAAATGTGTTTCTCAAACACTTTGCCTTTTCGTTGTCCTCTGCATCAAATTTCCATTCTCCACTAATACTGGAATCTAGTTATAACCTCTGACGCCATTCATCTTCCTCAGCATTCTCCACACCACCATCAGAGGATCATGGGACGGGAGGCCTCGGGAGAAAGAAAGGAGGAGGGGGAATCCCAGAGGATAGGCAAGGAGTATAGTGAGAGGGACAGAGGGAGAAAAAGGGAGAGAGAAAGATATATATAATAATAATAATAAATAAATGATGGCTGGCATGGTCCCATGAAGTCTTATATCCCTTTTGCCAATCAACTGTCCCGCTCTTGGCTCCATCCCTCCCCCTCCTGTCTTCTCCTATAATTTTGGGTCTCCCCCTCCCCTTCCCACTTTCAAATCTCTTACTATCTCTTCTTTCAGTTAGTTCTGACGAATGGTCTCGGCCCGAAACATCGACTGTACCTCTTCCTATAGATGCTGCCTGGCCTTCTGCGTTCACCGGCAATTTATTATGTGGGTTGTATAACTCTGGTCTGTTGGGGATGGCGGCATTAATTTGCCGGAATAAGACCTGCAGCAGAGTGAGGAATGATCCGACAGAAAGCAGCTCGGGGACTGGTCGAGTCGCATGGAACTATAGAAGATGCCTCACTACTCAGATGCTTTGCTATGTCATTGAGCGATGGTGGTATAGTGGTGAGCATAGCGGCCTTCCAAGCAGTTGACCCGGGTTCGATTCCCGGCCATCGCAGGGTGTACGGTTTCAGACTACATAACATATAAACCTCTGACATAGACACGATCTACGCAGAACTCCATTGGCCTAGTAATCGACACGCTAATTCAGGCTGTGTGTAATTGATTCATTAATTATCATTAATTAATTAATTAATTAATCATTAATTACCTCCCTTCCCTTTCTAGATCTTTCTGTCTTTGTCTCTGGAGACAGCTTATCCACTGATGTCTACTATAAGCCTACTGACTCTCACAGCTATCTGGACTATTCGTCTTCTCACCCTGTCTCTTGCAAAAACGCCATCCCCTTCTCGCAATTCCTCCGTCTCCGCTGCATCTGCTCTCAGGATGAGGCTTTTCATTCTAGGATGAGGGAGATGTCCTCCTTTTTTAAAGAAAGAGGCTTCCCTTCCTCCACTATCAACTCTGCTTTTAAACGCATCTCCCCCATTTCACGTACATCTGCTCCCACTCCATCCTCCCACCACCCCACTAGGAATAGGGTTCCCCTGGTCCTCACCTACCACCCCACCAGCCTCCGGGTCCAACATATTATTCTCCGTAACTTCCGCCACCTCCAACGGGATCCCACCACTAAGCACATCTTTCCCTCCCCCCCTCTCTCTGCTTTCCACAGGGATCGCTCCCTATGCGACTCCCTTGTCCATTCCGCCCCCCCATCCCTCCCCAATGATCTCCCTCCTGGTACTTATCCTTGTAAGCAGAACAAGTGCTACACATGCCCTTACACTTCCTCCCTTACCACCATTCAGGGTCCCAGACAGTCCTTCCAGGTGAGGTGACACTTCACCTGTGAGTCGGCTGGGGTGATATACTGCGTCTGGTGCTTCCGATATGGCCTTTTATATATTGGCGAGACCCGATGCAGACTGGGAGGCGCTTTGCTGAACACCTACACTCTGTCCGCCAGAGAAAGCAGGATCTCCCAGTGGCCACACATTTTAATTCCATATCCCATTCCCATTCTGCCATGTCTATCCACGGCCTCCTCTACTGTAAAGGTGAAGCCACACTCAGGTTGGAGGAACAACACCTTATATTCCGTCTGGGTAGCCTCCAACCTGATGGCATGAACATCGACTTCTCTAACTTCCGCTAGGCCCCACCTCCCCCTCGTAGCCCATCTGTTACTTATTTTTTATACACACATTCTTTCTCTCACTCTGCTTTTTCTCCCTCTGTCCCTCTGAATATACCCCTTGCCCATCCTCTGGGTTCCCCACCCCCCTTGTCTTTCTTCCCGGACCTCCTGTCCCATGATCCTCTCGTATCCCTTTTGCCAATCACCTGTCCAGCTCTTGGCTCCATCCCTCCCCCTCCTGTCTTCTCCTATCATTTTGGATCTCCCCCTCCCCCTCCCACTTTCAAATCTCTTACTCACTCTTCCTTCAGTTAGTCCTGACGAAGGGTCTCAGCCTGAAACGTCGACGGTGCCTCTTCCTAGAGATGCTGCCTGGCCTGCTGTGTTCACCAGTAACTTTGATGTGTGTTGCATTAATTATCATTCACTGGTTGTGAATCAGAGTTGGAATTCACATCTGTCAAGAGTTTCTTGTTAAATCCTGTTCTGACTCTATTCCAGATTCTACAAGAATGGACTCTTCACAGGAAGGATCGGCAGGATTTGTAAAGTGTTGCCTGATTAAAGTGTTTGAGCTTGTTTGCCTTCATTGGAATATCAGAGACTGAGAGGAAACTTGACCAAATTATCAGAATCAGAATCCTTTATTATCGTCAAGGATGTGGACACATACAGGGAATTTGATGCCGGTTTCCCTGAGCTCTTGCTGCACAGAATCAAAAAGCAAACAAGACAATAGTGCAAATAACCGTGAACTGTATACAATGAGGTGCTGAATACCAGTGTATGTACAGGTGGACTTGGTTTATAATAGACTAAAATTCAAGTATTCATAAGACTGATGGCATATGGAAAGAAACTGTTCTTGTACCTACGTGTCCTGGCATACAGTGATCTAAAGCGCCTACCAGAAGGAAGGAGTTGGAACAGGTGATGTCCAGGGTGTGGTGGGTCTACAGTGATGCTGCTTGCTCGCTTCCTGACTCTATGAGAGACATAGACTGGGCAGATAGTCAGAATTGGATTCCCAGGGTAGGGATTTGAAATTCCAGCGGGAATGAATTTAAGGTAGGAGAGAGTTTAAAGATGTGCAGGTCACGTTTTTAGACAGAGTGGGGTGGGTGCTTTGAACGGGCTGCCAGGTTCAGAGACGGAAGGGTGTACGATGTTTTTAGTGTGGAGTGACATTGATCGAGGCACAAAGAGAAAATCTACAGATGATGGAAATCCAAGCAACACAGAAAATGTTAGAGGAACTCAGCAGGCCAGGCAGCATCTGTGGGAAAAAATACAGTCGACGTTTCGGGCCGAGTCCCTTCATGCGGACTGGAGCAAAAACCGATGAGGAATCAGAGTTAGACGGTGAGGGGAGGAAGAAGCACGAGGTGATAGGTGAAACTGGCGGGGGGAGGGGGCGGCTGGTAAATTAAAGACCTGAAACTTTGATTGGTGAAAGAGATACTGGGCTGGAGGACAGGGAAGGAGAGGAGGCCATGAAAGAAAGAGAAGGGGGCGGAACACCAGAGGGAGGTGATGGGCAGGTAACAGATAAAGTCAGATAGGGAAAAGAGAATGGGGCTTCATGAAGGAGGGGACATTACTGAAAGTTTGAGAAATCGATGTTCATGCCATCAGGTTGGAAGCTACCCGGGCGGAATATAATGTTTTGCTCTTCCACCCTGAGCGTGGCTTCATCGCAACAATACTGGAGGCCATGGGCTGCCATGTCGGAATTGGAATGGGAAGTGGAATTAAAATGGGTGGCCACTGGGAGATCTCGCTTGTTCTGGTGGAGGGAGTGTAGGTGCTCGGCGATGTGGTCTCCCAATCTGTGTCAGGTCTCACCGATATACAGGAGGCCGCACTGGGAGCACTGGATGCAGTCGATGACCCTAAAGGACTCACAGCTGAAGTGTTGCCTTACCTGGAAGGATTGCTTGGGGCCCTGAATAGTACTGAGGGCGGAGGTGTAGGGACAGGTGTAACACTTGTTTCACTTGCAAGGATAGTGCCAGGGCAGAGATCAGTGGGAGGGATGGACACACATGGGAGTTTGGTGGTGGGATCCCGCCGGAGATGGTGGAAATTACAGAGAATTGTGTGCTGGAGGCGGAGGCTGGGGCGGGGGAGGTAGGTGAGGACAAGACAAACCCTCTGCCCAGGGGAGGGAGCGAGGATGCGGTGGGGGCAGACGTGAGCAAAATGGAAGAGATTCTGTTGAGAGCAGCTTTCATGGTGGAGGAAGGGAAGCCCCTTTCTTTGAAAAAAGACGATATCCCCTTTGTTCTTGAATGAAACGCTGTATCCTGAGGGCAGATGCGGCGGAGACGGAGGAATTGAGAGAAGGGGCTGGCATTTTTACATGTAACGGGGTGGGAAGCGGTATAGTCCAGGAAGCTGTGAGGGTCTGTGTGGTTATAATAGACATCAGTAGACAAGCTGTCTTCAGAGATAGAGACAGGGAGATGGAGAAAACGGAGGGAGCTGTCGGATATGGGACAGGTAAACTTTTGGGCAGGGTGGAAGTTGCAGACAAAGCTGATGAAGTGGATGAGTTCCACATGGGCGCAGAAAGAGGTAGCAATGTCGTCATTTATATAGTTTAGTGAAAGTTAGGGAGCGACACCAGTGTAGGCTTGGAACATAGACTGTTCCACGTAGCCGACACACAGAGAGGCACAGCTGGGACCCATGCCGGTGTCCATGGCTCACTTTGTGTTTAAAGGAAGTGGGAGGACAAGTTCCGCCAGACAGAGGTGAATGGTGGCGGAGGGGAGCTGGTTGGGTCTGGTTTCCCGATGAAAGCGCAGAGATTTGAGACCTTCCTGGTGCGGGGGTGGGTTGTTTGCTGGACGTTTATAGGGATTGGACATCCACAGTGAAAATAAAATGACGGGGAGCCTATGTTGGATGAAAACAATTAGACGCCAACTGAATGATCCAAAATTTAATCAAGCCCACGACATTAGACCCGGCAAGTCCGTTAGTTCCAAAGATGTCGCTCGAGGAAACATGCACTTATGGTCAAAGAGAATGGTGAAGGAGTATGTAACTTACACACTCCTGACAAAAATATACCATGCAGCTTGGGTACTGTACTATCTCTTTTCCCTTCTTCTATCCGGCTGAAGGTACAAGACAGCACGTAGTACAGGCTCGTGGATAGCTTCAACTCCGCCGTTATGTCTATTGGATGGTGCCCGAGACGATAAGATGGAGCCTTGACCTCACAATCTACCCGTTATGATGCGGCACCTGATTGTTTACCCGCACTGTGCTGTCTCTGTCGCAGTTACATTTCATTCTGCATTCTGTTATTGCTTAACATTGTTCTCTCTCAATACGCTGTGTAATGATTTGATCTCTAGAAATAGTGTGAAAGAGAAGCTTTTAAAAAACATTTTAATTCCCACTGAAGTTAACGCTGCAGTCGCAGGGTCTCCGCACAGCACAGCGTTACCCAGCTGGCAATATAACACTCTGCAAAAACTGCCGGGTCACCAGCGTCCCTGGGTGGGCTCGAACCACCAACCTTTCGGTTAACAGCCGAACGCGCTGACCGATTGCGCCACAGAGACAGACTGGAAAATGGAGACTATGAATGGTCTATTCCAGGGTTGGAAGATGGTGACTGACAATTGATGCTGTGAGCCGGCTTTTCACATATCACATTCACAACATTGGAATTAAACTTGAACTTCCACCAACGGCAGCTGACACCGCAGCTTACCCGGAATTCCAAAGGCTGAAATAAAAGGATACTAAACGTCTTCTATCGCCAGATGACTGGATACACCATTTCAGTGAGAGTCTGTTCGTGAATTTCTCTTGTTCGTGAATTCACAGCTCCGTTAGACACTCTGAGCTGATGCATTAAAAACGGCCTCGATTCAAACAGGGCATCAATCTCCAGCGATACGGTCAAACACTTCACTAATTTTCTTAGTGACGGCACGTGAACAAACACTTCAATTAAACACCATTGTGTCTGATGTAAACATTGGACGATTGAAGACCAATACATCACAATTCTCGGGCATTACTTCAGCAGAGTCTTTGGTGGCAATGAGGCCGGTAGATTTAATGTTAAACGCCAGATTTGTCACGGAAGAGCTACTTTTACAGATTTCATTGTCTATTGTTTGATAATTATTGCACTACAAATGGAGACCAGCGACACTGAACGACCCATATCTCGTGTCCCTGCAGTTTCCGATGTTGAACTGTCCTTCAGTCCTGTAACTCCCTCCTGGTCGCACACACAAAAGTCTGGAAACACCGATACGAAGAAAAATGTAAGAGAGAAAACAAGGTCGGGATAGAAACCGACAAATAACGACGTTCTTGATGTACAAGCACGAAAAATGTGCAACTAACGGACTTGCCGGGTCTAATGTCGTGGGCTTGATTAAATTTTGGATCATTCAGTCAATACCCAGACAGTCCGCTGAGTTCTTCCAGCATTTTGTCTGTGATATTGCTGATATAACAGATTTTATGAGCATCTCAAATCTGAGAAAGGTCAAAGGAAATTGTCTTGAGCCGGAGGGCGGTGAGTCTGTGGAATTCTTTGCTGTCGACGGCGATGGAGCCCGAGTCACTCGGTATGTTTAACGCGGAGGGTGGTAGTTACTTGCTCAGTAAGGAAGTCAAAGACTGGGGAGAGAAGGCGTGAGAATGGAGTTGATGAGGATAATAACTCAGCCAAGATGGAATGGGGCAGACTGACTGCTGCCTTCTCTTACGGTCTTATGACCGTATCCCATCAGCGCCTGGGTTCAAGTGTACAGAGTTGTTCGCACTTCTGTTTATGTTTTCTCAACGTGGTATTTATTGTTCTGTGCTTAGCAGTCTGCATTTCACGGGTGGTGTAGAAAACTGCAAAAAATACAGCTTGATACAATCATTTGCAGGTTGACTGTGTGGTTAAGACGGCATACGATGTATTTACCTTCACCAACCGTGGGATTGAGTTCAGGAGCCGACAGGTAATGTTACAGCTATATAGGACCCTGATCAGACCCCACTTGGAGTACTGTGCTCAGTTCTGGTCACCTCACTCCAGGAAGGATTGGAAACCATAGAAAGGATGCAGAGGAGATTTACAGGGATGTTGCCTGGATTGCGGAGCGTGCCTTATGAGAATAGGTTGAGAGAACTCGGTCTTTTGTCCTCGGAGCCACGGGGGATGAGAGGTGACCTGATGGAGTTGTATAAGATGATGTGAGGCATTGATCCTGTGGATAGTCAGAGGCTTTTTCCCAGGACTGAAAAGGCTCACAGGAGAGGGCACAGTGTTAAGGTGCTTGGAAGTAGGTACAGATGGGAAGTCAGGAGTAAGTTTTTTTTTTACGCAGAGTGGTGAGTGCGTGGAACTGGCTGCCGGCGACGGTGGCGGAGGCGGATGCAATAGGGTATTTTAATAGACTCTCGGATAGGTACATGGAGCTTAGAAAAATAAAAGGCCTCTACTCGTTGGAATTTAGAAGAATGAGGGAGGATCTCATTGAAACCTATCGAATATTGAAAAACCTATAAAGAGTGGATGTGGAGAGTATGTCAGCCCAGCTTCTATGACCCTGACGTTGATGTTGAGCCGAATCGCCCTGGAACATACTGATGAGTTCCTTTGAAAAATGTCCTCCTGTCTCCCAGGCTGAGTGTCGCGGCTGTCATGGTCGACGGATTAGGGCGGTAGACCAGAAGTTCATTAAAGTTTCAGCGGGCATGTTCCGCTGTGGAGGGAATAACCCGTGTCCACGTAATTTCAAATTATTTTATTCCGTCTCCCAAAGAGTTAATTTTGTCGGCGTTTCCTGATAAAACTGTAAAATAAAGAAAAGAAAACGATGTATTTTGTTGCGCTGTAAAGCGCTTGTTATGAATTCAGGGCGTTCATTGGAAAAGCCATGGATTGAGTGACTCTGGTCACTCTAAACATGCGGATGATCATCTGCCGCCAACGTGGACTGATCTGCTTTCCTATTGAGCCGTACATCTTTAGAATTGGTCCCGACTCCTGATCTTGTGTCTCGGTGAGTTTGCAAAGGAATGGGATTATACCAGAGAGTATCGGCTCTCCTGACCCGACAAACCTTAGGACGTTCTCGGTCGTTAAAGATATCTTTCCTCAGGCAGGCAGGAGAGCGGGGTTGTTTGGGTCTACCTTCCTCAGGCGGCGATAGAGGCCACAGGAGGAAAGAGTCTATTTCGGGTCAATTCAGCTGCAGCTCTGCCGCTGTCCATTGATATTTATGCCGAAGAACAGCCCGGAGACAAAGAGAGAGAACGCGGTAGAGACACGGTGGAAGATGAACAGAATGTGTGACAGCAGGGCCACTGAAACTAGGTTCAGTAAATAATGTGAAACACATTCATTGCTGACATGTCGTGAACGAGGTCTCCTAATGTGTCGGAGCACAGGCAGCACAGAGATAATATCAGGAAGGGGCAGCAAATACGAGAAGAAAAGCAGAGAGAAAGGTGCGAAATAAATCAACAAAGAACAGATAAGAAAAGAAACATTTATAAAGGAAGCCCTCCACTGGAGCTTAGAAAACTAGATGGCAATGGGTAACCCTAGGTAATTATTAAGATAACGACATGTTCGGCACAGCGTTGTGGGCCGAAGGGCCTGTATTGTGCTGTAGGTTTTCTGTGTCTCTATGAAATGATGTGACGTCAGCAAAGAATCGACAAATGAAAATGAAGAGAAGAATGAGCAACGTCCACAACGGAGCAGCACGTCACCACGTTCAGACTACAGCAGAGAGGCGCAGCGGCAGCGTGCTGGGCCCATGGGCGTCCATTCGGCCGATGGATTGACGATTGTTTCCATGGAGAGCTCTGGAGGTGACGGAGGTCATATCAAATTAACCCGGGCCTATCAGGATAGTCGAAAACTGTCCGGACGTGTGCAAACTTAGAGAACATCACACGGAGAACTTCATGCGGATGTTTTTGGAAACTGGAACCCATGCCTGAGTGGCTGGTGAGGCAGGTACACTCGCAACATTAGAGAATTGTCTGGGCGACCACCTGAATCATCAAGACACTGAAGGCAACAGCTAGTAAGCGAGCTGTTCTCTGGTGTGATCGGTAGTTGATTGTCAACACGGACATTGTGGGCCGAAAGGTCTGTTTTAGGGTCGCATGATTCTGTGAATCTATATTACATTTGTGTATCACAATAAAGAGTTTTATTTACTCTAGTAATGGGGGAGGGGATGAGAGAGATCCCATTGTGTATAAATAGACAGAGTGTGTGGTGAGCAGACTGACCGCACTCAGCGTGAACACATCATCCGACATGTTTTGATGTGTCCTAGTTGGCTGTGGGAATCTGATTTAGAGTGAGAGCAGGAAGCTGCACTGATCGGTTCACCGGGGAAAATGTGAGGGACAGCACTTCAATCCTTGATCCACTGGCCAGCCCAGGGTGAATAATAATTTTACACTCACTCGTCGATTTAAATAATTTCGGGAATTCGTACGCGAGTTGTCAGGGTTGGACCACTCGGACGCTAGAAGTGTATGACTGTGGTTCGAGCTGTTTTCTGAACGTGGTCACTGTGATGCCTCACTCTGGTGCAGTTCCTGTTATGTCCGGTTGAGGTCGCCATCCTCCGACAGACCGGAGATACACAACAGCCAGTGTTTCAATGAAGTGGGAATGATCGCTTCAGAATTCGATTAGCGACATATCGTTTCCCGCTTGTCGCACTAAAAAAAACAGAAATATAAATATATAACTGTGATTAAAAATGTTCATTCCAACGACACGGATTTGGGCTCGAATGAGAGCACTTCCCTTCGCTAATCCTTGAACACAACAGGTGACTGAATCGCTGGAGCAAACTGAGACACTGCTGTGGGAGGGACACGAGTGAAAGGCTCCAGTATTACAGCTGAGAAACATTAAGGTAATTCTGTTCACCCTCCTGTCCTCTTAAATGTGCATGACATGCGCTATTAACTGCAATTCCTCGTTAGTATAGTGGTTAGTATCCCCGCCTGTCACGCAGGAGACAGGGGTTCAATTCCCCGACGGGGAGAGATGAATTTTACTACATTATTCAACGGGAATATTGAATTCAAAAGACAAATAAAAGCGGACAAAGAATTGTGTTTACGTTAATTTGGGCATTGGGAAGGATGGAATTGCTCGGGCTGCTGCTGTGAGCCTTCCGAGAAGAAAGTGATGTTACTGTCAACCTCTTTCCTCAAGTATCCCCTGAGAATCTATATCTCAGCACCGTTCTTTGTTACTTGTTCGTTGTTACACAGAGTCCATCATTCCGGGCATATTAATCCGGGGCTTCTGTTGTCGACTATGAATTCCCGCATGGTCCCACCACAGTAGTAAGGTAACTAAGCAATATCGGTCCAGACGAAATGTGCCGGTCGGAAACGTCGACTGTTTACTCTTTTCCATCGATTTACTTGGTCTGCTGAGTTCCTTCAGTATTCTGTGTGTGTTGCTTGGATTTCCAGCATCTGCAGATTTCTCTTCTTTGTGACCAATATTAAGTGTCACCCTGGAACACATCGATTGCATCCTCATCTTGTTTTGGTGTGCAAAATGGCTCCAGTCCCCTGCTGTGCAAAGGGAAACTCTGCTCTTCAAAGACCTTTCTTCCCTGGGTTGACTGCACACTATCTGTGAACTATCCTTGCCAAGGCGCTACATTAACTTGACTTGCTGTAACATCCACACTCCCCACTTCCCTTTGCGTCCTGTAAAGGACCACATGAATTGTGGATGCAGCTGAATTGCACGGAAAAGTCGAGTCTCCCCAGTGATCCTGTCATCGTCTGTCTGCAGAGTGGGATTGCTGAACGATAGGAGGCAGCTGTCCTTCGGGTCCTCTCTCCACAGAGTGCTCTCAGTAAGAAACTTAAACAAGTTTCAACACCAGCAGGAATATAAACCCCCTTGCCCACTGTACACTGGAGTTGCACAAACTTCCTGGCAGAGAATGAGGCTAATCAGAAGGGTTCCAAAGCTGATGATAGAGTCGTATGTAACTCCTGCCCAAACTTCTTCACTTTAACAGCTTCTAACGGGATCTGCACGGATAAAATCGACGATGTTTTGCATTATTTCAGTCCAATAATGACACAAGTTCCTCCCCTCTCGGCCAACAGGAAGTTTAATGCTGTTCAGATTTGAAAGGCCATGATGCAGCTTGCTGCCACTTTGTTAGAAATGTCTTTGATGACCAGACTTGTATCATGTAGCACTACAGCAGTGTTGTTAGCCGATCACTGCAACACTGGGGTCATACTGATGTTCTCACGATCCCGTCTGGTAGGTCCCCAGAACAGGAACACTACAATCCAGTAACAATCATCAGTCTCCTTCGTGCTTCAATGCTGGCAGGTGTTAGTATTTTCTGCTACAGACTCCAAATATCAATAAATATTTGACAGCTTTTGTTCAGGACAAAGGCTCAATTTAAAGGCAAAGGGGATACCCTTGGCAAACAGCAGTAGGCCTGCCATCCTATACTGTAAGTGCCACTAACAGAGGTTATAGGATCACTGATGACATGGACATTGCACGTACTGTTACCTAAATCTGTTCTCATTACCTGGTAGTTGCAGTAACAGACTTCACCCTCATCCTCATGAAGCAGCTTCAGAGCTGAGGATTTATGCAGTCCATGATGAGAAGTTTATTGCCATCGTTCAAAGCAGTTCCATTGGCAAGTGTGATTTCTCTGGGCAGTGCGGTCCAGTGCTCCCTTCACAGCTCTAATCTTCTTATCAAAGTGGTAAACAGAATCAAACTCAGTACAATTGAGGGGTAGAGATTGCACTGTTAACCCACCTTCTGAATGTCTGGGCCCCCTACAGCACACTCAACAACTCGACCGTTTAGTCCCAACGTGCATTCATAACTAAGGGTCATGTTGTTTGAATGGAACAGGAGCTGTGCTGCCTCGCCTGTGACATGAGGTGCACAAACCACATACCCACTAACATTTCTCCCAGTATCGGATCAGGAGAAGAAGCTGTCAATGCCAAACCCTGACATGCAGGCTTACATCAGGTGCTATTTTACAATGGGCAGAATTACAATTGTACAGATTCTACAGTACAGTTTGGGAAAGGATGATTTAAAGTAAGCTTCATAGTCTGTGGTGGTGATGGCGATAGAGGCTGAAACTGACTGTTATCAAAGTTGCCTTGGCGCTGAGGGTATCTTTAAGTTCAGTGGCCAGGCTGTCTCCATCTTTTACCCCTACTGTGTCCACCGCCAACATCCCCATGTTTGTTAAAGTGAATCAAAGAAAAGCAAAACCCATACAGTTAGAATAGCTTTTTCTAAACAATGCTATACGCTTTTCAAAACAAAAAATAATACCAGTCACAAGTGGGTGACAAGTCAAAAGCATGTAAAGCAGGTAATGTTGAAAGTAAGAGTTAAACTGTAAACAGATGTTAATCTCGCAATGATCAAAAACAATGTGGTTACTGTTATTTTTATTAAATATAAAACAGAATACAAGTTAAAATAACGTTCAAATTAAGAAATAATTAATCAAATTAATAAAATAACGGGCAACTGTCACATTATTTTTATACAACGGTGAATATTAATGAGACAATGGTAGAGCAGTCCAGGGAGTCTCCAGTCCTCACACAAATATTATCCATTCCCTTAACAGTTTGAATCACTTGATTTCATCTGGAATTATTGTAAACCACTCAGAATTTTACTTACCTCTTTTCATCTGAAACAAGTAACAGTCTGCATTTTATTTAACCTGGGCTAATTTACTCATCATTTACAATAACATTCATTACGATGGAGTAAATCCGTGAACTTCTGAAATATTTTGCTTGTCTACTTTATAAATTCACTAACGTGCTCATCTGCTTTTTGTGCAATACTGTCTATCATATGTCACTGTGGAGTGTGAAGGAAACACTTCAATATAACACACCATTTTAGTTCAGAGTGCATAAAAGTCTCCATATTGCTCATTCTCCCATCGTGCTAGTGAGAGGTTTACACCTGCCTCGGTGAGTACTCAGGAGACACGACTGGGGTGGGCTTTGTTGTAACCGTACCTGTAGGAGGCTGAGGTACAGCAGGTTCCTACTACTACTCCCTACTACTTCCTACTCAGACATTGGTACGAGTTGTGTCTTGTTACACACTGAGGTAGACCCAATTAAATTTTCCTGTTCTTTCTGAGGCTTTTTTCTCTAAATTTATTTCATCTTCTTTGCTCTTACTATGAGAAGCAATCAATTATTTTTGCATTTCGCTCCAGGTGAACACCACAGGGCAGCTGAAAGTTTCCTCACACCTTTCTCCTTATATCTGTACTTCTGCAAGCGCTCCCTTCTTCCATTCCACCCACTGCTCAACACACTTCATTCTGTCTGCTCCATAATGTGTGAACACACAGGCCACCGGAGTTCTCTTAGATGTCCAGGACAGTGACTCTCGGGTGACCATTCAGACACATAATCAGGGCACTCACTCATACTTCAGAATTCCCTTTCTTTCGTGCATCATGGGGTCAAATCCACCCCAAGGCGTAAGCATCATGACCAATGAGATTCCATCCCGGAGGTGGCAAATCCCACAAAAGGTAGTGGATTCGGCCTGGTATATCACGGGTAAAACACTCACAACCACTGAGCACATCTACATGAAACATTGCTGTAGGAAAGCAGCGTCCATCGTCAAAGATCCTCACCACCCAGGCATTGCTCTTTTCTCACTGCTGCCATCAGGTAGAAGGTACAGGTACCTCAGGACTCGCATCACCTGGTTCAAGAACAGTTACTACCCCTCAACCATCAGGGTCTTGAACAAAAGGGGATAGATACACTTATGTCAGGACACTTTTAAGGGCTCTGTAATATTGTTATTTCATGCTCGTTATTTATTTTTATTTATTTTTCTGCATTTGCACTGTTTGTTTACAATTTATAGTTTCTCATATTTACAGTTCACAGTAGGTTCTATAGATTTGCTTAGAATTCCCGCAGAAAAGAATCTCAGGGTTGTTTGTGGTGACATGAATCTACTGTGAGAATAGATTTTTCTTTGAACTAGATGGTGATATATGCGGACTGTGATAACAACTTATTTTGGGTTAAGTTTTTGGCTTTGACAATATTTTTCCGTGACGCACTTTTTTCATGAAGGGGTCAGTGATATAGTTCCAACGTTTTTTTAACTAAAATTATAAAAGATTATCCACACAAAAATATGCCAATTACAAACATTAAATATGTATAAGATCGAAGTGTCAATGAAAATATTTCTGTTTATAACACACTCAGTTCCCGTGGGTGGGGAGGGAGTCACCGATCCCGGAAATCTCCGTCTGTACCCACTGTTTACAATGGTGGCAAGTTTTCCAGCTGCTCCACTGATTGACAGATCCCTCTGCCCCGCCTCCCGGGCTGTGCACTCACCGTCACGTGACACCAAGATTTTACCAACTCGTGACGCGATGACGTCACAGAGGTCCAGCCTCACCGACGTCGTTTCCTGGGGAACGGTAAATCCGGGCTGGTGGGGTCGGGACTATGGCGAGTTGGTGTTGGGCTCCGCTGTGGGATCCGCCTCTCCTCTTCCTGCCCGCGGAACAGTGAGTGTCTGTCAGCGCCTCACTGCACCGGCTCTCTGCCTCAGGTACAATATTTAAAACATATTTGCACAGTCACATGGATGGGAAAGGTTGAGAGGGATACGGCCCTAATGCAGGCAGATGGGCCGAGTTCAGGTCGACATCTTGGTCGGCGGGGATGAGTTGTACCGAAGGGACTGTTTCATTTCTGTATAAACCAGTGATTCTGTTTTGGGGGTTAATTCCGGATGCCAGCTCTTCTCAGTGTGAAATATTTACCCTTCAGATCCCCTTTAAATCTGTCTTTAAACAGTTTTGTCCTGCTCTAATGAGAGGCAGTTCTTTGGCTGACAAGGCAAGTAGAACACACAACCCTGTCTACCTGTGATGCCACATACAGGGAACTGTGTAACAATATTAGAGGCACATGCACAGGACCTTCAGTGAACAAGGCCCAGAGGGATATGAAACTAATGCAGGAAAGTGGGATTAGTACAGCTGTGCATGATGGGGAACATAAATGTGATGGGCCGGAGGGTCTGTTTCTATCCTGTACAACCCTGACCACAGCAGTCCTCCACTGCAGTGGGGTTTGTCACCTTCATTCTCAGCTGTGAGCTTGTTCCACTGAACCCCTTACCCTCTGAGAAGACATTTGCACCCTCCCACTGTGACCAAGCTATCAGCCATCTGTCCTAATATCACCCAGAGTACTTCACCAAATTCCCATATAAAAGTACTGTTATTGGTACACAGGGAATGGGAGTATTTCAGTAGCCTTTTGAAGGGGTTGGTTCAATATTTGACCATTAATACATTTGGCCAACAAAATTCCTCGTACTGGGTTCTGAATGTTTTAGGTATGACCATCCTGAAGTTCTGTGTTTCAGGTTCCCATTGCACTTTCACAGTCAGTGGTTTCTGCATGTCCATACTGACCATCAAGAATCTGTCTCCACTAACTCAGCACTTGGTCTGTCTCCTACCCTGCCTTGGTGATTCAAATGCTCATCCAGATGGTCCTTAAATACCAGCCTGCACCACCCCCTCAGGCAGTATGTTCCAGATTGTAACCTCCTGGGGACCGAGGACAGTTTCCTCAGATCCTCTTTAAAGCACACATTTCTCTCGTTAAACTTATGTTGAACACATCTCATAATTGTGTGTATTAAATTCCATCTGCCATTGTTCCAGCTGGTCCACATCCCATGTCAAGACTAGCAACCCTTCCTCGCTGTCCTCTGCACCCTTAATCTTGGTGTCATCTGTAAATTTGCTGATCCAGTTTAATACATTCTCATCGAGATCATTAATACAGATGGAAAACAACAATGGACCCAGCACTGGGAAGTTTAACCAGGGCAGGATGTACACAGTGAATGACAGGTTCCTGAGAAGCATTCATGAACAGAGACTTTGTGTGTTTCTGCCTCCACTACTTCCTCTGGCGGCTCATTTGGGATACCAGCTATTCTCTGTTACATTGACTGTTCCATTTATTATAAATTATTATAAATTACTGTGATTGCATAGTTAGACGGAGACACGATGTAAAGATTTTTACTCCTGATGTGTGTGAAGGATATAAGAAATAAAGTCAATTAAATTCAATTCAATTCTCCATGCAAAATATTTACCCTCAGATCACCTTTAAACCTCCTCCCTGTCACTTTAAATCCATTCCCTTTAGTTTTAGACAGTTTCAGTCAGAAAACAGTCTCTGCCTCTCTAACCTTCATATGCCTCACATAATTTTATCCACCTCCATCAACTCACCTTTCAGATCCCTTTTAAACCTCCAATCTGTCATGCCAAAACTATTCCCTCCAGTTTTAGGACTAAGAAAACTGTTCCTTCCCTAGAAGACCCTGGGGAGTGAACAGTTTGTGCCTACTCATCTCCAGGTGATATTCCATTGATCCATGAAACTGTCCCCTGCACCAGATTCTCAGCCACACATTCATCAGTGGTATCTTCCTATATCTTCCCTGCACTAACAAGTGTCACTGGGAGTAATATGGAGCTTACTAATTTTAGTTTCTCCCTTCTTTCTCTCAATTCACTGCATGACCCACCCAGCCAACACACTTTTCGTCCCTCTTCCCTCCAGGAGAAGGAACAGGAGCTTGAAGCAGATTTGGGAACAGCTTCTTTCCAACTCTGATAAGACTGCTGAACAGATCCTGACCGGGATCTGGGCCGTACCCTCCAAATATCCGGACATGCCTCTCGTTTTTTTTTTGCACTACCTTACTGCCCATTTTTCTATTTTCTATTTATGATTTATAATTTAAATTTTTAATATTTACTAATTTTTACTATTTTTAATATTTAATATTTGTAATCCAGGGAGTGGAAAGCGCAGAATCAAATATCGCTGTGATGATTATATGTTCTAGTATCAATTGTTTGGCGACAATAAAGTATGAAGTAAAGGACACTTCCCTCCTCCTCCCTACATTGCTATTACCAAAATGCACCGTCCACCATGATGTCTGACTGCTCAGCCTTCCATTTGAAATGTCCTGCAGCTGCTCCGAGACCATCAGACCATAAAACACAGGAGCAGAATTAGGCCATTTGGCCCCATACACGTTACTGCACCATTCTGCTAGGGATAAGAGATCATGACAGATCTCTTAACCCTCTCAAATCCTCTTCCTTCCCCTCCAAGAATCAAGAACCTCCACATTAAATATAGTCAAGTCACTTTTTATTGTTATTTTGACCATAAACTGCTGGTACAGTACACAGTAAAAATGAAACAACGTTCCTCCAGGACCATGGTGCTACATGAAACAACACAAAACTACACTAGACTATGTGAGAGAGCTCAAGGTTACACTAGACAACAGACCTACACAGGACTACATAAAGAGCACAAAACAGTGCAGGGCTGTACAATCAATAATAAACAAGACAACAGGCACAGTAGAGGACAAATTACAATATAATAATAAATGATGTAGATGTCAGTCTAGACTCTGTGTATTAAGGAATCTGATGGCTTGAGGGAAGAAACTGTTGCCCAGTCTGGTCGTGAGAGCCCGAATGCATTGATACCTTTTGCCAGATGGCAGGAGGGAGAAGAGTTTGTACGAGAGGTGTCTGGGGTCCTTTACAATGCTGTTGGCTTTACGGGTACAGCGTGTGGTGTAAATGTCTGTAATGGTGGGAAGAGAGACCCCGATGATGATCTTAGCTGTCCTCACTATCCCCTGCAGGGTCTTGCGATCCGAGACGGTGCAATTTCCGAACCAGGCAGTGATGATGCAGTATCCCCAACGAATTGGCCACAGCCGTCTGTGGGGATGAATTCAGAGTCAGAACCAGAATCAGGTTTATTACCACCGGCGTGTGTCATGAAATTTGTTAATTTAGGAGCAGCAGTTCAATGCAGTACGTGATAATATAGAAAGAATAAATAAATCAGTATGTGTGTATATGGATATGTATATTATGTAGATTAAAAACAGTGCAAAAACAAATAATATAGTTTAAATAATATAAATTTTATTTAGAAGATTGAGGGGGGACCTTATTGAAACGTATAAAATCCTAAGGGGATTGGACAGGCTAGATGCAGGAAGATTGTTCCCGATGTTGAGGAAGTCCAGAATGAGGGGTCACAGTTTGAGGATAAAGGGGAAGCCTTTGAGGATCGTGATTAGGAAAAACTTCTTCATACAGAGAGTGGTGAATCTGTGGAATTCTCTGCCACAGGAAACAGTTGAGGCCAGTTCATTGGCTATATTTCAGAGGGAGTTAGTTATGGCCCTTGTGGCTAAAGAGATCGGGGGGTATGGAGGGAAGGCTGGTACAGGGTTCTGAGTTGGATGATCAGCCATGATCATACTGAATGGCGGTGCAGGCTTGAAGGGCTGAATGGTCTACTCCTGCACCTGTTTTCTATGTTTCTATACAGTAGATAGAATACATCTATAGCAGTTTTTGAGTGTTTTAAAGTGACAGACCAGATATCTTCAAACTCCTGATGAAATCACTGTCTTGCCCTCTTTATACTGTAGCAGCATCGATATGTTGGGACCAGGTTAGATCCTCAGAGATATTGACACCCAGGAACTTGAAATTGTTCACTCTCTTCACTTCTGATCCCTCTCTGAGGATGAGTTCATGTTCCCTCATCTCAGCTTTCCTTCAATCAGCTCTTTTGTCTTACTGACATTAAACACAAGGTTGTTGCTGTAACACCACTCAACTAGCTGGTAAATCTTGCTCCTGTCTTCCCTCTCCTCTCCATCTGAGATTCTACCGACAGCATATTTACAGTTGGCATTTGAGCTATACTTAGTCACATGGTCATGGTTATAGAGGGAGTAGAGCAGTCGGCTAAGCCCACAAATCTGAAGTGCACCAGTGCCAGTGTTGATTGTCAGCGAAGAGAAGATACTAATTTGAATTGACTTTATTTCTTGCATCCTTCACGTACATGAGCAGTAAAATTCTTTATGTTATGTCTCGTCTGAACGTGCAACCGTAATAACTTATAATAATTGCTAATAAATGGAACAGTCAACGTAACATCGAAATGCCCTCAAATCAGCGTGAGTTAATCAGTCTAATGGCCGGTGGAAGAAGCTGTCCCGGAGCCTGTTGGTTCTGGCTTTTATGCTGCGGTACCATTTCCTGGATGGTTGCAGCTGGAATAGATTGTGGTTGGGGTGACTCAGGTCCCCAGTGATCCTTTGGGCTCTTTTCTCACACCTGTCTTTGTAAATGTCGTGAATCATGGGAAGTTCACAACTACAGATGTGCTGGGCTGTCCACACCACTCTCTGCAGAGTCCTGCGATTAAGGGAGGTTCAGTTCCCATATCAGGCAGTGATGCAGTCAGTCAGGATGCTCTCAATTGTGACCCTGTAGAAAGTCCTTAGGATTTGGGGGCCCATAACAAACTTCTTCAACCGTCTGAGGTGAAAATGACGCTGTTGTGCCTTTTCACCACTCAGCCTGTATGTATAGACCATGTGAGCTCAGTAATATTGATGCCGAGGAACTTAAAGCCGTTTACCCTCTTAACCCCGGATCCATTGATGTCAATAGGGGTTAGCCCGACTCCATTAATCCACACATTCTGATTGCAGGGTTCTGAGTTGGATGATCAGCCATGATCATAATAAATAGCGGTGCAGGCTCGAAGGGCTGAATGGCCTACTCCTGCACCTATTTTCTATGTTTCTGTGTTTCTATCACCAGTCTGCACAGATTGTGGTCTCCCGGTTAGGAAGTCGAGGATCTAATTGCAGAGGGACCAGGTTCTGTAGCTTAGTAATCAGGACTGTGGGAATGATGGTGTTAAACACTGAGCTCTAGTCAATGAACAACATCCTGACATAGGCTTCACAGATTCACTACCTTTACTGAGGAAATTACTCCTCATCTTTGTTCTAACAGGGTGTCCTAGTATTCTGAGGCTGTGTCCTGTGGTCCGAGTCCGAGACTGCCCCATTAGACTCCCGACTTCATCCTAGGCCTTTCGATATTTGATCGGTTTCAATGAGATTCCCTCATTCTTCTAAAGTCTAGCGAGTACAGGCCCAGAGCCATCAAACAATCCTCGTGCATTAACCCTTTTATTGCCAGGATCATTCTTGTGAACCTCCTCTGGACCCTCTCCTGTGTGAGCGCGTACCTTTTTAGATAAGGGGCCCAAAACAGTTCACAATACTCCAAGTGTGATCGGACTAATGCCTTATGAAGTCTGAGCATTTCATCCTTTCTTTTGTATTGTTGTCCTCCCGAAATGAATGCTGACATTGCATTTGGTTTCCTTACCACCGAATCAACCGGCAAGTTTATCTTTAGAAAATCCTGCACATCTGCGTCTTGCCTGACCCTGGTACCCGGGAGGGGACACACCACCGTGTTATCTCTCTTGCTGCCACAGAATCTCCTGCACATCCCCTTTACTGTGAGTCTGCTGTCATCACTGCTGTGATTGACCTTTCCTCCCGCGGAGCATCGGACCGGGGTGTCAGTACCACTGAACTGACAGGCTGCTGTGCTCTGGTTCGTCATCCTCCCAGGGGTATCCAAAGGAGTGTACTTGTTTCTGAGGGTCACAGCCACAGGGAGACATTGCACTGTCTGTCTCTTCCCCTTTCCAGTCGTGATCGTAACCAAACTATTTGCAGCCTGACCTCAGGTTTGACCAACCCACTGAATCTCTGGTCTCAGCATCCTGGAAACTCTGGGTCTGTCCATCTCCAGCTCCATTTCCTTCACACGGTCAGTCAGGAGCGTTACCTCTTTCAGAACCCTGGGGTACAGTTCATCTGGTCCGGGTGACTCATGAACCCTCAGGTCTTTCAGCTTTTTGAGCACCTTTTCCCTTGTAATAATAACTGCACACTCTTCTCTTCCCTCACACCCTGCAGCATCTGGCACACTGCTAGTGTCTTCCACTGATACAAAATACTCATTTAGTTCATCTGCCATCTCCTTGTACCCCCCCTCCCCGGCCATTATTATTCCTCTGGCCTCATTTTCTTGCAGTCCTATATCCACTCTCACCTCTTTTATTTTTACGTACTTGAAAAAGCTAAAACTATCCATTTTGATCATGTTTGCCAGCTTGCTTGCATGTTTCATCTCTTCCCTCTTTAGGTTGTTCTCTGTCAGCTGTTAAAGCTTCACAATCCTCTGTATTCTGAATAATTTTTGCTTGTTGTATGTCCTCCCTTTTGGTTTTACATTAGCATTGACTTCCTTGTCAGCCACGGTTGTACTATTTTGCCATTTGAGTATTTATTTGTTTCTGGAATACATTTATCCTGCACCTTCCTCGTTTTCCCCAGAAACTCACACCATTGCTGCAACAATGGATTCAACATCTTCCGATCCTGTGTCACATCTTTCTACTGATTTGTTACCATTCTTTACCAGCAGAGCCATTTCATCCCCATTACCTACCTTCCTGTCCCTCTGATACGTGTAACCTTGGGCACTTAGCTCCCAACTACAAACATTCTTCAGCCGTGATTCAGTGACATTAGACATGACAATCTGTAATATGGCAATAAGATTATCCACCTTATTTCTTACACTCCGCGTATTGCAATATAACAGTTTGAGTTCTGCATTTGCTACCCTTATTGATTCTGCATCCCTCATGCACTGATACTCACCCTGCTGGCTGCGGTTATGTCCTATCATCTGCCTGCCCTTCCTGACAGTGTGACTGCATGCGATCTTTGCTTTCTTTACCATCTGTCCTATCCTGCGTCCTTTCACACCAGTTCCCACGACCCTGCCAAATAAGTTTAAACCCTCCCCAACCGCTCTAACAAACCAGCAGTATGCCCACAAGAAAACTAATCTCAGGGTTGTATATGGTGACTGAAATGTATTTTGATAATACATTTACTTTCAGCTTTGAACTTTGTAGTAGAGAACCGGGTGTTGTACTGGTCTATGTCCTCACTGGCCGATGCTGTGCTCTGGCAGCTCAGTGTGCTTGGTATACAGTGTCAGTGTTTCGACAGAAGTGTGTCCTTATTACACAATTGATCTTGTCCACCCTGGAGTTTTGTAGATTCACTGGCGACCAGAGTAATTTTTTTCAGACTATTATTGGGCAGAGAATCATTCTGTGATCGTCGAGACTATTTGACCCATCAAATTTATACCAACTCCTGCTACAACATTTCCACAATCCCATTCCCCACTCTGTCCCCACAACTCTGCAGGTCATTTCCCCTGAAGGACCTGTCTAATTCCTCTTTGAACACTGGTTGTTCCTGCCACCACTCCGCTGAGTCCCATATTTCCCAAGGTGAAGTCAAGAATGTTCCCCTCCCTGGTGGACCACATATTGTTTCAGGAAACCTTCCTGAACACAAATAATGCCCCATCCAAGCCTCAGGGTGTAACGAAGTCCCAGTTACTCTGGGGAGATTATTTACTCACCACATCTACTCTGTAGATTTTACATCAGTCCATAACCTGCCGACATATCTGTTCCTCTCTTACTGGCTATTGTGAGGCTTCCAGTATAATCCTAGCACGGGGATTGCTCCTTTCTTATTCCTGAACTCTACCCACATTGTCTGACTGGAGGAGCCTCCGGGGTGACCTTAAACTTGTGACATTCTGCCTGATCAGCCGTACAGATCCCCAACCTCATTCACCTCCTTCTGGACTGTCTGAATCATCTGAATCCTGGAATGTTTCGCTACCAATCTTGCCCTTCTCTCAGCTGGATCTCTGTAAACACAAAATACTCTGCAGATGCTGGGGTCGAAGCAACATGCACAACACGCTGGAGGAACTCAGCAGGTCGGGTAGCATCTGTGGAAATGAACAGTCAACATTTCGGGCGGGAACTGTAATACCTTTTTTATTTCTTTCCTCGCTAGCGGGTGGCACTGGGATTATCCCCACCCCCCACCACAGAGTTTCTACTTAACTTTTCCTCAACTCCCTAAGTTCTCTTTGCAGGACTTTGTCTCTTTTGTTAGAGCCAATATGGACCACGATCTCTGGCTGCTCACCCTGCCCTTTCAGAATGGCCTGTACTTGTTCAGTTCCATCCTCGACCCTGGTACCAGGGAGGTAATGCACCATCCTGCAGTCTCTCTCCTTGCCACAGATACACCTGTCTGTGACCCCGGCTAAAGACTCCCCTGTCACTGAGGCTCACCGAGAACACAGAACAGTACAGCACAGGAACAGACCCTTCTTCCCATGATGTCTGTGCTGAACATAATGCCAAATGAAACTAAATCTCTTCAGCCTGCGTATAATTCATGTGTTAAAATTATCTGAATATCCATGGACTTTTCTAAGACCCTGTTAAATGTCATTATCATATCTGCTTCCACCACTCCCCATGGCAGCCCATACCCGGCCCTCACCACTGTCTGTACGGAAACAGAAATCTTACCTGCCCTAACGTCCACCTTTAAATTCTCACCCTGGCATTTTAAAGCTGCGCCTTCTAATATTTGATATTTCTACCCTGGCAAAATGATGCTGCCTGTTTACCTTGTCTACATCTCTCATAGTTTTATAAACTTCTGTCAGGTCTCCCCTCAGTCTCCTTCACTCCAGGGAAGACAGTCCCAGTTGGTCTGATCTTTCCTTGTAACTCAAGCCCCCAGTCCAGGTAACATTCCTGTGAATTGTTTCTGTGCTTTTCCAGCTTAATCACATCCTTCCTCATGTGACCAGAACTGCACAGGGTACTCCTGGTGTGGTGTAGTTATTGATTTGTACAACTGTAATGTGATGTCCCAACTCCACTCAGAGCCTTTGCCGATAAAGACAAGCATGTTGTGCTCCTTCTTCACCACCTTGTCTACCTGTGTTGGCACTTTCAGGGAGTTACGTACCTGTGCCCCAGGTTTCTCTTTCATCAACACTCCTCAGGACCCTCCATTCACTGGGTACGCCCTGACCTGCTTTAACTTCCAAAAATCCATCATTGTGCACTTGTCTGTCATGGTAACAACACTTCTCTGTTTCTCTGCACCAACACCCCAGCAGTAAATGTCAATGAACCATTCAGCTCTGAACCTTGGTCATATATGGTTTTATGAACCACTCACTGCTCCCGTCTCTATTTTGTTGTGTAGTTCAGCACCTCGACCCCTCTCTATTTCTCTCATTTACAATATATCTCCACATAAATCATAGTTTGACTTTTGATTCCTCCTACCATTCTACATGCCATCACACTTCACCACATTAAACTCCATTTACCAAGTATTCTACTCACCAGCTTCTTCTTATCCTGTTGGAGAGACCAAATGTCCAATCACAACATGTCCCCCACCACATTCCCTGTCATTGACCTCCCTCCTCTGGGTTATTAATATCAATAATAAATCATTGACGATCCAGAACTGGTCACTGGAAAACTCCACTAGTAATATCATCCCAGTCTGAAACAGACCTGTTATTCTGTCTCAGTATGGTAACCAGTCTTCAGTCAGTATTAACACACTTCCTTCCCAGTACTGAGCTCTGGTCTTGTGCACCAGCCTTACATGTGGCACCTTGGCAAATGGCTCCCGAAAATCCAAAAACACCGCTTCTCCAACTTCCCCTGTAAAGTCTCAAATCTCTGGTATGTTTGTCAAACATGACTGAACATTCAGCAACCCAGGTTACAGAGTCCAAGACCAGGTTCCAGATGGACAGGGTGGTGAAGAGGCTTTTGGAACACTGGCCTTCAGTCAGGGCACCGAATATAGAAACTGGGATGAAATGTTGCAGTTGTCCAACACGTTGGTTTGGCCGCATTTTGCAAATAGTGTTCAGTTTTAGTGACCCTACTGTATGACAGACACCATTAAGTTGGAAAGAGTGCCGAGGAGATTTACGGGGATGTTACTGGATCTCAAAGGATTTGTGGAAAGGTGTTTCGGACAATTTTCCCTGGAATATTGGAGAATGAGTGCTGATATTGCAGAGGTGTATAAAATCATCAGGGACCTGGAGGGTGGTCAGTAAATGGAATGAGCTGCTAGCGGGAGTGGTTGAGTCAGGTACATTAAAAAGGTGCTTGGACAGGTAGATGGAAAGGAAAGGTTTAGAGTACATGGGCCAAATGCAGAGAACTGGGACAAGGAGGGAGGATAGCCTTGTTCATAATGTGGTGGTGAGGGGGTTACAGACCACAAGCTCAGATGGGAACTTTGGTCATTGTGGAATCTGTGTGAATCTGACTGTAGACCCTGTTGAGCTAGTTCAGTGGCATTAAACTTTTCCATACGATTTGTTATTTCTTCGTAGATTATAGACTCCAGTAGCTGAAGTGAAGTTAGCAGGTCTACAGTTACCTGCTTTTCATCTTCCACCCTTCTTCAACAATGGTTTTCAACTCCACTGGGACCTTTCTGTAACAGTGAGATTGACAAACTTCAGTGTCTCTACTTTCTCTCCAGACTTCCTCTGAAACCCTTCAGTGCAGGTTGTTAGGACCTGGTAAAGTTTGCTTTTAGTCCCATTAGTTTCTCCCTTGTGATGGCGATCGTTACACATTATGGCACAATGTTGAAATGTCACCGTTAGATATCTGTGGGATGTTTGCTGTGACCCACTGTGCACACTAATGCAAATTATTGAGTTAACTTCTCCACGTGTTCCTTGTTACTTTTAGCTTTTATCTCACCACTGGTCCCTAGAAAATTCCTGATTCTCTTGACTACCACCAGCCCTTGCCTCTTTGTACATTCTTTGATTTAATATTTCCTTGATTGCCTTTGACCACACCTCAGGATCTTGAGGCCACTCCTCCCCGTGTCTTCTTTCCCTTCCCCTTTCACCATCACTGTCCCTACATGTAAAGTGCCTATGAAAAGTATTCACACCCCTTGGAAGTTTTCATGTTTTATTGTTTTACAGCATTGAATCTCAGTGGATTGAATTTTGCTTTCTCTGAAACTAATCAATGGAAAAAGACTCTTTCGTGTCAAAGTGAAAACAAATTTCTACAAAATGCTCTCAATTAATTACAGATCTAAAACACAAAATACTTTTCTGTACAAGTATCCACCCCCATTAATATGACACACCAAATCATCAGTGGTGCAGCCAATTAGTTTTCGATGTTACATGATCAGTTAAATGGAGATGACCGTGTGCAGTCAAGGTGTTTCAATTGATTGTAGTAATAGTACACCTGTAAGTGGAAGGTCGAACTGCTGGTGAGTCAGTATCCTGGGAGAAACTACACCGTGAAGACAAATCAACACTCCGAGCTGCTCTGCAAACAGGTAATTGAAAAACACAAGCCAGGAGATGGATACAAGAACATTTCCAAGTCACTGAATGCCCTTGGAGTATAGTTAAGTCACTCATCCAGAAGTGGGAAGAATATGGCACAGCTGTATATCTGCCAAGAGCAGGCTATCCTCAGAAACTGAGTGGCCATGCAAGAAGGGGCCAGTGAGGGAGGCCACCAAGAGACCTATGATAACTCCAGAGGAGTTACAAGCTTCAGTGGTGGGAGAGATTGTGCAAACATCAACTGTTGCCCGGGTGTTTCACCAGTCGCAGCTTTACGGGAGAGTGGCAGAGAAAAAGCCACTGTTGAAAAATGCTCTCATGAAATCTTGCCTGAAGTTTCCCAGAATTGTGGGGACTCTGAAGTCAGTTGGAAGAAGATTCTATGGTCTGATGAAAACAAAATTGAACTTCTTGACCATCACAAACACTAAGTTTGGAGTAAGCCAAACACCGCACAGCATCAAAAACACACCATCCCTACCGTGAAGTGTGGTGGAGGCTGCATCATCCTGTGGGTATGCTTCACTGCAGCAGGCCCTGAAAGGCACATAAAGGTAGAGGGTAAAATGAATGCAGCAAAATACAGGGAAATCACACAGACTCAACTGTAAAAACTGCCAAAGGTGCATCAACTAATTACTGACTTGAAGGAGGTGAATACTAAGGCAATGAATTATTTTGTGTTTTATATTTACAATTAATTTAGATCACTTTGTAGAGATCTGTTTTCACTTTGACACTGTGGATTCTTTTCTGTTGATCAGTGTCAAAAAAGCCAAATTAAATCCATTGCAAAACAATAAGACATAATAACTTCTAAGGAGACTGAACATTTTTTATAGGCACTGTATCCACTCCTTCACCAGCACATTATGAACACATCCACCCTGCTCCTTTCCATTTTGCCGATTCCGTGTGGAACATTGAATATAGTGGAATATCGAATTCCCAGTCCCAGTCTCTGTAACCACGTCCCTGCAGCAGCTGTTAGATCAAACATATTCATCAGTACACAATATGGAACAGATGGCAACCTGCCCTTCGGCCCACAATATCTGCACCAATCATAATAATGAACAGACTTTATAAAGTACTGGGGAGGTCTGACTGGAGTATTGTGAGCAGTTTTGGGCCATTGATCTTAGGAAGGATGAGCTGAAATCGGATGGGCTTCAAACGAAGTTCTCCAGATTGCTTCCAGGATTGAATGGCTTGTCATATGAAGAGTGTTTGATGGCACTGGGCCTGTATTCACTGGAATTTTTGAACAATGAGGGGTGGCCCAATTGAAACATATTGAATGGTGAAAGGCAGTGATAAAGTGGATGTGCAGAGGATGGGAGTGTCTAATATCAGAGGACACAGCCTCGGAATACAGGAGCATCCTTGTAGAATGTGGAGATGAGGAATTTCTTTAGCCAGAGAGTGGTGAATCTGTGGAATTCATTGCCAAAGGAAGCTGTCAAGCCAGGACTTTATGTATATTCAAGGCAGAGGTTGATACATTCTTGATTGGTCAGAGTATGAAGGGATACAGGGGAAAGGCAGGAGACTGGGGCTGAGAGGAAAAATGGATCAGCCATAATGAAATGTCGGAGCAGACTGGATGGGCCAAATGGTCGAATTCTGCTCCTATATCTCAGCCTGTGTCGCCTCCTCAGAAACGGTAATCAATTTTATCAAGTATGATCTGCCCACACAAAACCACGCTTATTGTCCCTAAGCAGGCCATGCCTTTCCGAATGTGCATAAATCATGTGCCTCAATATCCTCCCCAGTAGCTTCTCTACCACTGAAATGAGGCTGCCTTGCCTGTAGATTCCTGGATTCTTGTTATTTCCCTTCTTGATCAAAGCTGCAACATTTGTGACACTCCAGTCCTGAGGGACCTCACATGTTGTGATCGAGGACACATAGATCCTTGTCAAATCGCCAGCAATCTGCTCACTTGTTTCTTTCACTATTGCAGGATATATGCCTTCAGGCCCTTAAGTCTTATCCATTTAATTGCTTTTCAGACGTCCCAGCACAACCTCCCCCTTAATCTCAACACATCTCTGCACTTTAGCATGTCTCACTCTGTTTTCGTTGCCATTCAAATCCTTCACCTCGGTAAGTACTGACACAATGTACTCATTTAGTACCTCAGCCACTTGGTCTGACTTCAACCACATCATTCCTCCTTTAATCTTGAGTCGACCTTTCCATTCTCTGGTTATCCTCGTTTTATTAATACAAATCACAAGGCCTTGGGATTATCTTTGGTCCCACTCCACAAGGACCGGTTGTGGCCCCGATTTGGCCTTTCCTATCATCTGCTTCAGCATTTCCCCGCTATCTTTATATTCCAAAGGTACCCAGTCTGATTTTAGCTTCATAAACCTTCCATATCCTTTTGACTAAATTTAGGATCTCTCTGCTCATCCAAAGTTCCTTTACCTTACCATCCTTCTCCTCACTCCTCAGCGGAATATGATGATCCTCAACTCAAAGTTGCTGGTCTTTAAACAACTCCCACATGTCAGATATGGACTTGTCTGACAGTGTCTGCTCCCAATCAATGCCCCTTGGCTCCTGTCTTCCTCTGTCCTGACTTGTCCTCCTGCAAATCAGTACCTTCATACAAGATCTAATTTTATTCTTACTCATAAGTAAAAAAAAGTTGTGATCACTGTTCCCAAGGTGTTCACTGACTCGTGGCTGTCAGCTAGCCTGGCCCGTTTCTCAAAACTAATTCTCGTAAGTTCTCAACTCTGGTTGGGCCCTGTACATAATGTTTCAAACACTCCTTGGATTCCCTGAACAAATCTTGCGCATCTAAGTATTGAGCAAGATCCAGTCAATTCTAGGGAAGATGAAGTCCCTCACTATGACAACCCTGTTGTTCTGCACCTCTCCATAAGCATCAACATAACTGATCCTCCACCTGCCTGTGGTTATTGGGGGCCAATACGATTATCCCATCAGTGTAACTGCAGATTGCCTCTGTAAATGAGCCTTCCAGTTTGCTGTGACATTCCCAGTGGGGTAACCTCTGCATCTTTTAACTCCTCTCCCACCGCCACTCACATGTAAAACAATCAAACCCAGGAATGTTGAGCTGCCAGCCCTGTCCGTCCGATAACATAGTACTCCTAGTGTTGAAATAAACTCATTTCAGCCCATCAGTCCCACCATGTTTATTAGCCTGACATTGGCTCTCGTTCTTTTCAGACTGTGTGTGAGGGAGTTTTGTTTTTCGCTGGAGCGGTTTGTGTCGGATGAATCGTTGGAAATTGGCGGTTGTGGTAAAGTGAAGGCGGAGCTGGACGATGAGAGGCCGGTCTCGGCTCTGTCCGTCACTCTGACTCTGTCTCCTCCCCTCCCCGCCTCTGTCTCTCTGCGCGTTTCTCGGGCAGGTCGGGGCGCTGTGTATAAAAGGAGACCGCAGCAGTCAGTTTGTCAGTGAGCAGCGACCTGAGTGAAGCAGCATCATGTCTGGCAGAGGGAAAGGAGGCAAAGGACTGGGCAAAGGCGGAGCCAAGCGGCACCGTAAAGTGCTCCGTGATAACATCCAGGGCATCACCAAACCGGCCATCCGCCGTCTGGCTCGCCGTGGCGGCGTCAAGCGGATCTCGGGTCTGATCTACGAGGAGACCCGCGGGGTGCTGAAGGTTTTCCTGGAGAATGTGATCCGGGATGCGGTCACCTACACTGAACACGCCAAGCGCAAGACGGTCACTGCCATGGATGTGGTGTACGCTCTGAAACGCCAGGGCCGCACTCTCTATGGCTTCGGCGGCTGAAAAACTCCCACTTCCTCCCGAGCACAAAATAAAGGCTCTTCTAAGAGCCACCCACCGCCTCACAAACGGAGCCGTATCCACAGACTTTTAGATACTTTTTTTATTTTATACTCAGCTGAGTTGCATTTGAAAAAGATTGATCGGTTCCGCTTGGAACATACTGTAATTCTGCCTTTCCGGTCGGTGATTACCGCAAAACCTGCATTAGGATCGATCTTAATCCTTTTTATCAGTTTCGAACAGAAATCAGTTCACTCGTTTAGAGAACGATTCCGTAGTTGTGCATTTAAATCTTAACTGAGGAAATTAGATATTAAATTTATTAAATTAAACTGAAATTGTATAATTCGTCATACAATTAGTTGTAAATAAAATAATCAAGCACCGTTGCTGGGTGCTGGAAATTAATCCGGCGCCAATCACTCTGCATGAATGAAGTCCGACCGCCCGGCAAATTTTTATTCGCCGCCAGCCTACAGGAAATGAATCAACCAATCGCAGTAAGGAACCTTAATAAACACCTGGTTCAGCCAATCAGAGCTGAAGGGCGGATCCTTTCCAACAGTATAAAATCCCGTTCCGGAGCGCGTTTCGTCTATCTTGTTCCTGTACATCAGCTTGTGTTGTCGGTTCTGAAGGAGAATGGCCCGCACCAAGCAGACAGCGCGTAAATCGACCGGAGGGAAAGCTCCTCGCAAACAGTTGGCGACCAAAGCGGCGCGGAAGAGCGCTCCAGCCACCGGCGGAGTGAAGAAGCCTCATCGCTACCGGCCCGGCACCGTGGCTCTGCGGGAGATCCGGCGCTACCAGAAATCCACCGAGCTGCTCATCCGCAAACTTCCCTTCCAGCGCCTGGTGCGGGAGATCGCTCAGGACTTCAAAACCGATCTGCGCTTCCAGAGCTCGGCCGTCATGGCCCTGCAGGAGGCTAGCGAGGCTTACCTGGTCGGGCTGTTTGAGGACACTAACCTGTGCGCCATCCACGCCAAGCGAGTCACCATCATGCCCAAGGACATCCAGCTGGCCCGCCGCATCCGCGGGGAGCGCGCCTAAACCCGGCCTCCACACCAAGCACAAGAAAAGGCTCTTTTAAGAGCCACTACCACAGCAAAGGAAAGGGCTGTCGCTTGCTGATCATTGTATTATCGTAGTGATGATCTGCCTTCCTGATGGGGTTGTTCGGTTTTGCACTGATTGACCGCGATCATCAGCTGTTCTCTGCCGTCTGGTTGATTCAGCGAGGGACAGGAGATGAACGCGCTCCCTCCCTGTCAGGGTCTCACCTGGCCCTTCACTTCTACAAACATGCCATGTACAGCTGTTGCGGCTGTTCTGTTTTGTTTACTTCGGACATGTCCGGCTGTCCTTGGAGTGGGAGCATGCGGTCGCGATGGGTAGAGAGGGGGATTTCCGAGAGCGGTGACCCCAGGCAGTTGTGCTTATTGTTTTTTTAATTTGATTTCACTCTCCAGTACATATTTAATGTTGGTGTTTTGTGTGAATACTCTTACGTAGTTTTGTGGCTGGTAACTGAATAAAGGTCAGTCGGCAATGTCACCGGGTAGTTTATCATACATCTTCCCCCTACAGTGCATCCCCAGAGACCGATCCCTCTCTCAAGACGCCCCCTCCCCTCTCACATAGGTTTCAGCAGTTCCCAATCAACTCAGCTGAATCGGGCTTTGCGATGCGAGGCGCGGAATCTCAGTCACGCTGTCCTGGAGCGGGAGAAGGAACTGGGCCTGCAGACCACCCCACCGGTCTCACTCTCTCACTCACACACACAGCCCGAGTGAAACGCAGTGTTTCACTTCAAATCTGGGACGTCACGGCCGCTCTGAATGTCAGAGAGGTACCGGGAATATCGGGTTTTATGCGAGAAGTTCCCCCGCAAAACTCTTTCAGACCCGGCGTGGGAATCACAATATTCACGATCAGCTCTTTTCTGAGATGTGGGTGGCTCTGAGAAGAGCCGTTGGGTTCAAACACTGACAAACAGTATATCTCAATTCACTTTTTGACTGCTGTCTTCTTGGCTGCCTTCTTCTTCGGGGCTGTGAGTTTCTTGGGGCTCTTTGGCTTCGGCGCCGCTGGTTTCTTAGCTGCTGCTTTTTTAGCCGCTGGTTTCTTAGCTGCCGCTTTTTTAGCTGCTGGTTTCTTAGCTGCCGCTTTTTTAGCCGCTGGTTTCTTAGCTGCCGCTTTTTTAGCCGCTGGTTTCTTCGCTGCCGGTTTTTTAGCCGCTGGTTTCATAGTTGCCGGTTTTTTAGCCGCTGGTTTCTTCGCTGCCGCTTTCTTAGCCGCTGGGTTCTTGGCGCCAGACTTCTTGCTGGGAGATTTCTTGATGGCAGATTTCTTTACCGATGGCTTGTTCGCTTTCTTCACCGCTTTCACGGCACTTTTTCCTTGACCGGATTTAAAGGATCCCGAAAGACCCGTGCCCTTGGTCTGAACCAAGGAGCCGCTTTCCACTCTCTTCCTGATGCACATCCTGATCTGGGCGCGACGTTTCCCCACATCGACACCGCTGCTGGTCAGAGCCTTCATGATGGCCACAGCGGACATCCCCTTCCTATCGCGACAATCCGCCACAATCTTATCGATTTGTTCGCCCAGCTTGGGACCGGCTGGTTTGCTCCGGCCGGCCGCCTTCTTCTTGGGACTCTTCTTTGCGGCGGCGGGTGCGGCTGGAGGAGCCGTTTCGGCGGGTGCTGTCTCGGTCATGTCGGCGACTCTGGAAAATCCTTCTCACAATCAGACTGAATGAGAAATGAAGCGAAAGGCGGCGGCACAGAGCAATTTAAAGGCAGCGAGCGGACGGGGCGGAGACATCCTGCTGTCAGTTCCCGGGGACTTCATTTTTCTGTGTTTCTCTCTCCTCAAAAACTCTCCGATTCCAATTGAAATCGGATACTCCGGAGACTCGGCCTGGTCCCGGTCCGTCACTGAGGCTGGAAAGTTCGCTGGAAAGAGAGTTTAATCGGGATTAAAGGCAGCACTTTCTATTTTAACCCGTTTCATTACTGCACTGCCCGCGATCTCTCTCCATATTGTTGACCTGTTCTCTGCTTTTCGGCTGAAATTTTGAAACTAACTAAAACTTTGCGGTTAATTCCCGCTTCGGGACTGAGCTGGGGAGTGGGGCCATCCCGTAACAGAGAAATCTTTTCAATTTGTACAGGAGGCGCTGGGAAATCTGGCGATGTGTTCGGACCCACAAACACAGTGATACTCGTCTAAGCCGCCCGCCGCTTTAAAACACTGTCTCTGAATTAGCAAGTCAGGCAGCATCAATGGTGAGAATAAACAGTCGACATTTCGGGCCGAGTCCCTTCATCAGGACTCTGGTGGGAGATGCTGCCTGACTTGCTGGGTTCCTCCAGCATTTTGTCCGCGTTGTTGGCCATTCCCAGAATCTCTTGGCGTTATACTGACACAATGTTCACATCTGCACCTTCAGAGGCCTGTACTGCTGTCAGAATAAAACGACAGGTTCCTCGTCATATAGCACGGTGATAAATCTGATTCTGATTCCAAGGAATAAAGGACAAAGGACATTGTCTGGCCAGACTCTGTGTAACTGAGAACCTCAGGTCCGGGAAACATCCTTGGAAATCTGTTCTACGCTCTCCCCAGTTTAACCACGTTTCCTATAACGGTGACAAGAGCTGTACACAAATCGGCAAGTGAGGCCTTCAGTCACTTACACAACTGTATCATAATGTCCCAACTGATATACTCTATCCCCTGACTAATGAAGACCAGCATATTAAACACCGTTCTTCATCACCCTGTCTACAAGTGACACAACTTTCAATGAACTGTGTGTTCACTTTACCCCTAAATCTCTGCGGCCCATTACACTCCCCAATGACCGATCATTCATAGTGTAAGCTCTACACTGGTTTGACTTTCCAATATTTACCGCCTCACACTTGTCTGAAATGAGCTGGAATGTCTTAGACCACATTCAAATGGGCAGAGTTCTGTATTGCACACTTTAAGATGCATTAAGGTTCTTAATTCTCCAGGGCCTTACCAGGTACATTCCCGTACTTTGTGGGAAGCTGGAAAATACACTGTGGATGCCAGGGGAGAGATCGTTGCTTCATCTCAGGCCACAGCTAGACAGTGACTAATCCAGAATTGATGGTTTTAAGGCCAACTCTGTGGATGACACAAAGAGAGATGTAAAGGCAGGCAATGCTGAGGAAGCAGGGAGCCTGCAGTAGCACTTGGACAGATTTAGAGAATGGACAAGGAAGTGCCAGATGAAATACAGTGTAAGGAGGTGTGTGGTCATTTACTCTGGTGGGAGAAATAAAGGTGTAAGCTCTTTGTAATTAGGGAGTGAATTGAGAAATCAGATGTGCAAAGGGACTTTGGGGTCCCCTAAAGGTCAATGTGCACGTTGAGCTGGTAATATTTTATACTTTATACTTTATTGTCGCCAAACAATTGGTACTAGAACATACAATCATCACAGCAATATTTGGTTCTCTGCTTCACACTCCCTGGATTACAAATATTAAATATTAAAAATAGTTAAAATTAGTAAATATTAAAAATTTAAATTATAAATCATAAATAGAAAAATAGGAAGTAAGGTAGTGCAAAAAAAAACCAGAGGCAGGTCTGGATATTTGGAGGGTACGGCCCAGATCCGGGTCAGGATCCATTCAGCAGTCTTATCATAGCTGGAAAGAAGCTGTTCCCAAATCTGGCCGTACGAGTCTTCAAACTCCTGAACCTTCTCCTGGAGGGAAGAGGGACGAAAAATGTGTTGGCTGGGTGGGTCGTGTCCAATAAGGAATAAGGAAGGCAAATGTAATGTTTCCATTCATTTCAAGAGAACTAGAATATAAAAACAAACATCAAATGCTGAGGCTTTACAAGGGTTTGGTCAGACCGTATTTGGAGGATTATGAGCAGATTTGGGTCACTTTTCAGCTGCTGGCATTGCAGGGGAGACTCACGGGAATGACCCCGGGACTGAAGGGACAACGACGTAATGATCATTTGATGCTCTCGGCCTGTACTGGCTGGAGTCTAGAGGAATGACAGAGGATAGTATTGAAAACTATTGAATATTGAAAGCCCTGGATGGAGTTGATGTGAGAGGAAGCAAATGTCAGATACTCAAGAGCAGAGCTTTAATTAAATGGAGGGAGGGGATATTTAAAATAGATTTAGGAGGTGAACTCCTTATACAGAATATAAGGAGTTGTTTCTCCAACTGAAGCGTGGCCTCATCACGACTCTGGAGGAGGCCATCACTGGACATATCAGAATGGGAACGGGAAGTGGAATTAAAATGGGTGGCCACTGCTCTGGTGGATGGAGTGCTGATCCATGGTGAAGTGGTCTCCCAATCTACGTCGGGTCTCATCGATATGTAGGAGGCCACACCAGGAGCACTGAACACAGTATATCACCCCAACAGACTTCCAGGTGAGGCAGCACCACCTATAAGGACTGTTGAGGGCCCTGAAAGGTAGTGAGGGGTAGGGGCAGGTGTAGCACTTATTCTGCCTGCAAGAATAAGCGCCAGGAGGGAGATCAGCGGGAAGGATGAATGGACAAGGTAGAAGTAACACTTTCAGTACGCTGGATGAACTCAGCAGGTCGGGCAGCATCAGTCAGAAACGATGAGTGGACGTTTCGGGCCGGAACCCTTCATCAGGACTGAAGAATGAGAGATGGGTAAGGATTTGAAGAATGCTTGTAGCGTCAACTGATAGACCAGTAATTTGAAGAACAAAGGGGTGGGGGAGGGGAAGCAATGATGTCATAGCCCTGAAAACAATGGGTGATAGAAGAAGGAGGCGGAACAATGAGGGAGCTGGGGGAGGGGTAGAGTGAAATAGGGATGGAGGAAGGGAGGGGGAGGGAATTACTGGAAGTTGGAGAATTCTATGTTCATACCAAGGGGCTGGACACTACATAGACGGTATATGAGATGTTGCTCCTCCAACCTGAGTTTAGCCTCATCATGGCAATAGAGGAGACCATAGATGGACATATCTGAATGGAAATGGGAAGCAGAGTTGAAGTGGATGGCTACCGGGAGATCCTGTCTGTTGTGGCCGATGGAGTGGAGGTGCTCGACGAAGTGGTCCCCCAATCTGCGTCGGGTTTCACCGATGTAGAGGAGGCCGCACCGGATGCAATAGATGACCCCAACAGACTCACAAGTGAAGTGTGGCCTCACCTGGAAGGACTGTTTGGGGCCCTGAATGGTTGCAAGAGATGAGGTGTAGGGACAGGTGTAGCCCTTACACTTACAGGGATAAGTGCCGGGCGGGAGATCAGTGGGGATGGACGTGTGGATAAGGGAGTCGTGGAGGGACCAATCCCTGTGGAAAGCGGAGAGGGGTGGAGAGGGAAAGATGTGCTTAGTGGTGGGGTCCTGTTGAAGGTGGCGGAAGTTGCGGAGGATAATGTGCTGGATCCGGAGGCTGGTGGGGTGGTAGGTGAGGACAAGGGGAACTCTGTCCCTGTTGTGGTTGCGGGAGGATGGGGTGAGGGTCGAAGTGCGGGAAATGGAGGAGATGTGGGTGAGGGCATCATTGATGACGGTAGAAGGGAAAACACGATCCTTAAAGAGAGATGACATTTGAGATGTCCTGGAACGGAAAGCCTCATCCTGGGAGCAGATGCGGCAGAGACAGAGGAACTGGGAATAGGGAGTGCCAGTTTTGCATGTGGCAGGGTGGGAAGAGGTATAGTCAAGGTAGTTATGAGAGCCAGTGGGCGTGTAGAAGATGTCAGTGGACAGTCTGTCTCCAGAGATGGAGACCGAGACATCGAGAAAGGGGAGAGAAGTGTCCAAGATAGAGTAAGTGAATTTGAGGGTTGGGTGGAAGTTTGAGGTAAAGTCGATGAAATTGATGAGCTCAGCACGGGTGCAGGAAGCAGCACCAATGTAGTTGTCAATGTACCGAAGGAAAAGTTGGGAAGCAGTACCAAAATAGGTTTGGAGCACAGACTGTTCCACATAACCAACGAAGAGACAGGCGTAGCTGGGTCCCATGTGAGTTCCCATAGCTACACCTTTAGTCTGAAGAAAGTGGGAAGAGCCAAAAGGGAAGTTATTGAGTGTGAGAACCAGTTCCGCCAACTGGAGGAGGGTAGTGGTGGTGGGGAACTGGTGAGGTCTATTATCCAGGAAGTAGCGGAGGGCTTTGAGGCCTTCTTGATGGGCAATGGAGGTGTATAAGGATTGGACATCCATAGTAAAAATGTATGGTCTGGGACTGGGGAATTGGAAGTTATTGAAGAGGTGGAGGGCATGAGATGTATCCCAGATGTAGGTGGGGAGGGACTGAACTATGGGTGACCAAATGGAGTCCAGTTAGGCAGATACAAGTTCAGTGGGACAGGAGCAGGCAATCAGGCTTGTGTATCTTTGGGAGGAGGTAAAACCGAGCGGTACAGGGTGTGGGAATAATGAGTTTAGCGGCTGAGGATGGAAGGTCTCCTGAGTTGATAAGGGCGGTGATGGTGCAGGAGACAATGGTTTGATGTTTTTTGATGGGGTCCTGTTCCAGTGGTAAGTAAGAGGAGGTGTCAGAGAGCTGACCTTTTGCCTCAGTAAGGTAGAGGTCCGTCCGCCAGACTACTACGGCACCACCTTTGTCAGCATGTTTGATGGTGAGGTTGGGATTAGTGTGAAGAGAGTGGAGGGCAGTGTGTTCAGAGGGAGTGAGGTTGGAACAGGAGAGAGGAGTGGTGAGGTTGAGACGGTTGATGTTTCGGTGACAAGGCCAATGGACAAGGTAGTTGTGTAGGGAGCAATCCCTGTGGAAAGCAAAGAGATGTGTTTGGTGGTGGGATCCTGTTGGAGATGGCAGAAGTTTCAGAGAATTATGTGCTGGACACGGAAGCTGGTGTGGTGGCAGGTGGTAACTAGTAAAGTTTAAGAGGTGTTTGGTCAGGCACAAACAGGCAGGGACTGGAGGGATATGGACAGGTTCAGCCAGATGGGATCAGTTGTGGTCAGTGCAGACACTGTGGGCTGAAGGGCCTTTCCCTGTGCCGGACTGTCCCACGTGTGTTGTGTGTTGAAACTCAGACGGACACTCACTGTTACCGGTCGGCAGGCAGGAAGAGAAGAAGCCGATGTTCACAGTGGAGGCGCAGTCAGGTCCACCAGTCCGCTCCCACATCCACATGGCAATGGCAGAGAACAAGGAGCAGCTCGTCTCAGCACCTCTGTGGCCCATTCCATCACCTCTCATTCTTCCAAAGGGCAGCAAGTTCAGACCGACCCTTCAGTTCAGTCGCTGCCGCCCCGCCGGGGGGAGGAAGCCTCACCTCCCATTTGCAGCGGCCCAGGAGGCGGGGCAGAGTGAGCTGTCAATCAAAGGAGCCGCTGGTAAAGCTGCAAATGGGTCAATGTACTCTTCATGGAAAAGGGCCGCTTGGCGGGGGAAACCTCAACTCGACCCCGGGTCCAGGGCCCTCCCCGACCCTGGGGACTTTTCCAAGACTGCACCCTGGCTCTGAGACGTCTTTCCGCAAGATGCTGTCCTGTCACGTGACATCACGGCCGCAGCCCGGGGGGAGGAGCGATGTAGCTGTCAATCAGAGGAGCGGCAGCGGGCCGTCACTGTGCACGGAGGGATTTTGGTGTCGAAACTGTAACTGGAGGGAAAATGAACCTCTTGTAAACGAAAACAATAAAGATGTGGAAAATGGAAATGAGCGAGGTACGGTATAAAACTAGACAGATGTGAAATCTAATGCTGAGATGTTTAATATGAATCAATTTATTGCTGAGAATTTTAGCTTCATTTGTAAAGCACAGTGAATCTGGGAGATAGAGCGGGATTTAATGGCAGAAAGTAAAGAGATAGTAGATTAACAAGGAGATATCAGGCACCGGCTTGGTAATATTTATTTTCCCACACCGCTGCATACTGGGCGCTGTTCTGGTGAACACACTGTTGGACGAACATGATTGCACTGTAATCTGTAACCTTTTGCTCTCGTCCCCATCCCCCTGTCAATCCGAGGGAGCAGGAATGAACCTTCCTGACAGTGTAGAGCAGATTTACCAGGATGTTGCCTTTCCATTGTGTGACCGTAAAATACAGGAGCAGAATTAGTCTATTTGGCCCATTAAGACTGCTCTGTCATTTCATCCATTTCCCTGTCAATCCTAATCTCCTGACCTGCCCCAAATCCCTTATGCCCTGACTAATCAAGAAACTATCAACCCCTTCCTTAAATATACTCAATGACGGCCTCCACAGTTGCCTCTGGCAATGAATTCCACTCTCTGACAGGAAATTCCTCCTCATCTCTGTTTAAATGGATGTCCCTCTATTCTGAGGCCATGCCCTCTGATCCTAGACTCCCCCTCCATTGGAAATGTCATCTCCATATCCACTCGACCATGGCCTTTCAACATTTGAGAGGTTTCAATGAGATTCCCTCTCATTCATCTGAATTCTGGTGAGTACAGGCCCTGAACATTCAAATGGTCTTCATATGATAACCCTTTCAATCCCAGAGTCTTTCTCATGACGTCCTCTGAACCTTCACACCCTTTCTTAGATAAGGGACTCAGAATTGCTCACAATACTCCAAGTGAGTCCTTACCAGTGCCTTATAAAGCCTCAACATGACATCACTGGTTCTTCTATTCTAGTTCTCTCGACACTGTATCCCATTTGACATTAATTATCCATTCTCGTAATCTGCCTAAGACCTTCTGTAGCCTCTCTGCTTCCTCAGCACTATTTGCCCCTCCACCTATTTTCGTCATGTCCAAAAACTTGGCCACAAAGCCATCAATTTCGCTATTCAAATTATTATTGACATATAGGGTAAAAAGAAGCTGTCCTAAAAATGATCCCTGTAGAACACTGCAGCCAACCAGCAAAGGCTCATTTTATTACCACTCTGACCCCTGGAAATCAGCCTGTATCTTTCTTGTAACATCATGAGCTCTTCACTTGTTAAGCAGCCTCATGTGCAGCACCTTGTCAAACGTCTACTGCAAATCCAAGTAAACAACACCCACCCATCCACTGATTCTCCATTCTCTATCCTGCTTGTTATTTCTTCAAAGCATTTCAACACATTTGGCAGCCAAGATTTTCTCTCAAGGAAACCATGCTGACTATGGCTTATCTTATCATGTGACTTAAAGTACCCCAAAAACACGTCCTTGACAATCGACTCCAACATCTCTGCAGCCACTGAGGTCAGACTAACTGGCCTGTGATTTTCTAGCTTCTGCTTCCCTCCCTTCTTTAAGAGTGGAGTGACATTTGCAATTTTCCTGTCCTCTGGAACCATGCCAGAATCCAGTGATTCTTGGAGAATCATTTCAAATGCCTCCACAATCTCTTCAAGCAGCGCTTTCATAGCACTGTTGTAGACAATCTGGTCCCGGTGATTTATCTACCTTCAGATTTTTCAGGTTCACAAACACCTTCTAGTAATGGCTACTTCTCTCACTTCTGCCCTCTGACTCTTTTGGACTTCCAGCATACTGCTTTTGTCATCCACAGTGAAGACTGATGCAAAATACTTACTCAGTTTGTCTGTCATTTCCCTGCACCATGTTACTACCTCTCCAGCATCAGCTTTCTGCGCTCTGATATCTACTCTCAATTCCATTTTGCTCTTCATCTATCTGAGTAAACGTTTGGTATCCTCTTTACTACTATTGGCTAGCTGACTTTCGTATTCCATCTTTTACCCCTTGTTATGGCTTTTCAGTTGACCTTGTTGGTTTTAAAAAGCTTCCCAATTCTCTAACTTCCCAATAATTTTAGCTGCAATTTTGTCTTTGGCTTATATGTTGGATAAAGATTTCCATTGTCAAATCTGCATTATCCGGACTGTAGAATACTACTTCGTCTACAAGGGAACTATCTCACCAACTTGCCCCCAGAAATTCATGCCACTGCTACTTTGCCGTCATCCCTGCTAGTGTCCCCTTCCAATCAATGATGTCAGATTGGATGGTTTGAGTTTCCTTTCCTCAGAAAGGAGCAGAATCTGAGAGGGTGTGCCAGATTGTGAGGGGTGTTGTTAGGACAGACAGTGAAAAGCCTTTCCCCATAACACTGTCGTCTAAAATTTAGTACACAGGTAGAAGAACATAGAACAGTACAGGATAGATCCCTTGGCCCACAACGATGAGGCAAGATTTAATGTAACGCTGGGGAGTTGAAGCATTTGCTTGAGAGGCTTCAGTGAGAGGAGGCTGAGAAGACAGACTGTTAAGATCTGAGAAGTCGTGCTTTCATGCTTTACTTTCAGACTGAGGACAGTGGAGTAATCAGCTGGGGCAGTGGTGTGTTCACCCTGTGGGCCTTGTGACACAAAAGAGACTCTCAGTGTCTCTGAGGACTACACCGTGGGATGTGCACCCAGATCCAGCTCCTCACTGACTGTATGAAGGAAGTGGAGCTGAAGGTGGACATACTGAGGACCAGACAGGGCACTGAGTGTATTACAGATTGGAGTTTCAGTGAGGTGGTCTCTCCTGAGGTACAGGCAGCAGGTAGCTGAGTGACTGCGAGGAGAGGTAACGGGAACAGGCCCTCAGTACAGCAAGCTCCTGTGGCCATTCCCCTCAGCAACACTGAACCTCTTTTTGCTACTGCTGGGGGATGTCCTGTCACTGAGACTGGCTCTGAAGCTTACCGGGTGAGGGCTGTCAGCCAGGGTGATCGTTCTGGGTAAATCAACAGATGGGTTGGAATTTAGGATGAGTCCACAGTGAGGTGGCTGATTGTCTTTCCCATGGAAGAGAGTGGTTAGTGGTGCATGGGTCCTGTTCTGGGTGGAGGTCTGTGATGAGTCGTCAACCAGAGAGGTTTGTACTGGGACATCGGTTGTTCGTGATGTAAATGATGTGGATAAAAATGTAGTAGTGCAGGTTTACAGATGACACGCAATTTGGTGGCACTGGTCATTGCACAGAAGAGTTCCAAGCGATACAGCAGGATATTGAACAGTTGCTGATATGGCAGGAACATTGACAGTATTGACAAAGAGAAGGATGTTGGGGTCCAAGCACACAGTCTCACTGAAACTGCGAGCACAGTTTGACAGGGAGGTGAAGTCATGTATGACATGTTTGTCTTCCTCAGGCAAGGCATTGAGTTCAAGCACCAGGACATTATGTTACAGGTTTCTAAAAGCTGGTGAGGCCACATTGAGAGTACAGTGCTCAGTTCTGGTCACCTCATTATTGGAAGCGTGTGGAGGTTGTGGAGCAGGTGCAGAGGTGGTTTACCAGGATGTCTGGTCTGGAGGTGGTGTTCGGTGAGGAGAGGCTGTACATGCTGGAGCTTTTTCCTCTAGTGGCGTCAGCTCAGGAGCGAGTTGATAGAAATTTATAGATGTTTGCAGTTCATAGTTGGTGTAGATAGCTAGCAATACTTTTCACAGGAGTGAATTGCCTTCTACTAGTTGGCATGTATTTAAGGTCAGAGGAGGGATGTGAAGAAAACAGAGTAGTGGAGGTTTTGAATGCACTGTCAGGGGTGGTGGCAGAGGCAGAGAACACAGGAGTATTTAAGGAAATCTCAGACAGGCACAGGAATATGTAGAGAAGGGCCAAAGTGCTACTCCTGTACTGTCCTGTGTTTATGAACAGCAGATGGCCCCAGGCATGGATTCATGCACGATGCTGGGATATTATATCCCGAATGATAAATGGTTGTGCAAGGGGCAACAAATGCCACAAATACCTGTGGCATTTCACAGTACAAATGCTACAGGTATGATGGAGTGGAGGGAAGAGGAGGAAGAGATGTGCTTGATCAGAGAGAACATCTCAGTGGTACTTGGAGATTGTCCCAATAATATTGAAGTAAGGAAGGGATAGCAAACACCAGAGGGCATATGGACAAAGTCAAGGGAGGGAAGTTTAGGGCAGCATTCAGGGGTAAATTTTTTTACACAGAGGGTTGTGGGTGCCTGGAATGACTTGCCAGGGACGGTGGTGGAGGCTAAAACATGAGGGGTAATTTAAGAGCCTCTTGGACAGGGACATGGATGAAAGAAATACAGAGGGTTACGGAGTAGTGTGTGTTTAGTACTTTTTTGAAAGGAATCTAAGGGTCGGCACAACATCGAGGGCTGAAAGGCCTGTACTGTGCTGTGCTGTTCTAGGGTTTTGATGGGATTGTATTATTGGCCATCAAATATCAGGAGTCAACAAGGTTGTAATAGAGGGACATTTCAACTTCTCTCACGCTGACTGGGACAGCCGTAATGCCAAGGGTTTGGTGGATCAGAATTTATTCAATGTGCCCAGGAGATTCTTCTCAATCAGTATTTCGAAGTTCCTACCAGAGACAGGACAACACTGAACCTCTTTGAGGGAAATCAGACTCGACAAGTGACGGGTCCTTCGGTGCTGGAGACCTCGACCCACCCACCCACCCCCTCCCTGGCACAAACCAAAGTCTGTTCTCAGAGCGACCCACCGCCTCACAGAGGGAGCCTCTCGGGAGATCTGACCAAACTCTCTCGCAAAATATTCATTTATGTTTCAGAGACCTGGGTGGACGAGATTTCCAGTAAATACTGTCAGTTCCACAGGGTAAATGCACTTTTGTAGATAAATGTAAAGATTATTGTTCTGTGAGGCGGTGGGAATTCTCATGAAGCAACGAACAGGCGATTTTCCCGCCAGCTGCACACCGGAACGGTCCCGGGTCAACCCGCAATGTCAAACCCAGCCAGCGCGGATTCAGTCATGAAGAGCGGATCGTTCAATGATCGGAGATTAAATTCTCTGTCCGGGGGCTGACTCTGGAAATTAATTTCACGACCCTGGGCCTAGTGAACCCGCTGACTCTCCGCAAGGGGAGAGCTCCATTGCGCCGGCAGAGAGGGGAAATGAGTCAGGACCGAAGCGGACCGATTTCTGTGCAGATATATATCGGTTTACTTCGCGGAAGAAACGTGACGGACATTGAACTGTGACAGATACAGAGTCCAGTTACTCTGAACGGAAATCACCCGCTGCTCAGCCCTTCCACAGACACCGTGAGTGGCTCTGAAAAGAGCCTTTGGGTAAATAGGTTCAGCTTACGTCGCTTCACTTACTGGCACCGCCGGTTTTCTTGGGCAACAGCACGGCCTGGATATTGGGTAACACACCGCCCTGAGCGATAGTCACCCCTCCCAGCAGCTTGTTCAGCTCCTCGTCGTTGCGGACGGCCAATTGCAGGTGTCGGGGGATGATGCGGGTTTTCTTATTGTCGCGGGCCGCATTGCCGGCCAATTCGAGGATTTCGGCTGTCAGATACTCGAGTACAGCAGCCAGATAGACCGGGGCTCCGGCACCCACCCGCTCAGCATAGTTGCCCTTTCTTAGGAGTCTGTGAACCCGGCCGACCGGGAACTGCAGTCCAGCCCGAGATGAGCGAGATTTGGCCTTGGACCGAACTTTGCCAGCGGTGCCTTTTCCACGTCCAGACATTTCCACAATCACAGTAACTGCTCCACCGAGGATGAAAGAATGCTCGCCCCGCCCCATCTCGCCTTTTTTATACCTTCTTTGAGAATGCAAACTGATGTTTGTGATTGGTGTAACCGTGCTTATTCTCATTGGTGAAGAGAAACATCCCAATCGAAGAGCTGCCTTAATCACCAATCAGCAGTCCGTAAAGATAGAAGCGCGGAAAGTAACCGTCTCCTCCCCAAAGTGCACTGAAATTTCGAAAAAACCCGCCAAAAAAATAAATCTCTTGTTCAGATTTAATCAGAAATTAAATAATTGCTGATCTGTTTGACGACTGAGTGTTCGCATTTCCCCGTTACTGAAACCGGGCACATTTAATGCAAGTGTAGTTGATATTGAAATATCTGAGAACTCAATTCTCTAATTTCATTCAACCCGTAACGGAACCGAGTAAAACTGAATCTCAGCTTCTGTCCGGTGCCGGTCATTCTGTAAACGTTATCAGGTTATGGACAAACGGCTCTTCTCAAACTGTGACCAGCGGCTAGTCTACAATTTAAAAATGTTCTATGAAACAATCATGAACTCGTTCAGGCCTCGCATTGAAATAATATTCAGAGAAGTTACCCAACTGTAACTAATAAACTCCTGAACCCGCAGCTAAAACAGCAACGGCAGCAATCCTCCGCTCGACATGGATACCGGCAGGGGCGGACTGATGAGGATGGGAAGGTAACAAGTCCGCGTCAGGGCAGTGGGAGGAATGTAAAGCACGGGGATTATACGGAGATGAACCGGATACTCCAACCCTACCTTAGCTCTTGTAAAAGACACAAGACATAAAATGTGTGCAATTTAGTGTCTAAATTTTAGTACAACCCTCTCAGTGAAATCGTGAGTGGCTCTTAAAAGAGCCGTTGTGTTTTCGATCATCGCACTGGGGAGCTTTACTTGGAGCTGGTGTACTTGGTCACCGCCTTTGTCCCTTCGGACACGGCGTGCTTGGCCAGCTCCCCGGGCAGCAGCAGGCGCACGGCGGTCTGGATCTCCCGTGAGGTGATGGTTGACCGCTTGTTGTAGTGGGCCAGGCGGGAAGCCTCGCCCCCGATTCTCTCGAAGATATCGTTGACGAACGAGTTCATGATGCTCATGGCCTTGGAGGAGATGCCAGTATCGGGGTGAACCTGCTTCATCACTTTGTAGATATAGATGGAGTAACTCTCCTTCCTCAGCCTCTTGCGCTTCTTCCCTGCCTTGCCCGCTGGTTTGGACAAAACTTTCTTGGAGCCCTTCTTCGGAGAGGGTTTCGCAGGCTCAGGCATTTCTTCCGTCGGTTTCAGACCCTGAAGAAGCAGAACTCACTCGGAGCACGAATTAAATAGGCAGCGCCCGGAACAGTATGCTAATGAGGAATGGGAGGCCTTGGATTCCCAATGGCTATTTGAAGATTCTATTCATACAGTAAAGTCATTTGATTGGCTCTCTGAAGGCACACGCTCAACTAATCATAACTCTCTCTCTTGACTGCCCCGGTTCGCTTGGGTAAAACTGCGGACTGGGAACTGGAATCCGGTGAGTTGCCGCTGCCGGTTAATTCCTCAGGAAGGAAATCTAACGTACAAAATGGACCATAAGGCACAGGAGCAGTATTCGGCATTTGGCTCATTGTGTCTGCGAGAAAAGCAGAAGGAATGAGAAAAACACACACTCGATAATATAAAACGTTTATGTAATGAAACAGGGCAGCAGGAGATTGAAGGTCCAATTGTCATCATGAGACCCATTTCTGTGTGAGGTTGAAAGTCGTTTATTGTCATATGCAACTTGCTTGCAGCAGATTCATAGACACACAGATTCAGAGACACACCATTCACAAGATAAAAACATGCACTACAGAATTACAAAGAGGTAACAGAATTTGAACAAGAGTCCATTGTAGTATAAAGTGGTCAAAGCGGTGCTGTACTGAGATGGTGATGAGGGTTGTCCAGGTTTGTTAAACAACAGAATGTCTGTACCCGTCAGTCTCTGGTACAGTGTGAGAGTGTGGGGTTCATTCTGTCTCTGTCAGTCTCTGGTACAGTGTGAGAGTGTGGGGTTCATTCTGTGCCCGTCAGTCTCTGGTACAGCGTGAGAGTGTGGGGTTCATTCTGTACCCGTCAGTCTCTGGTACAGCGTGAGAGTGTGGGGTTCATTCTGTACCCGTCAGTCTCTGGTACAGTGCGAAAGTGTGGGGATCATTCTGTACCCGTCAGTCTCTGGTACAGTGTGAGAGTGTGGGGTTCATTCTGTACCCGTCATTCTCTGGTACAGTGTGAGAGTGTGGGGTTCATTCTCTACCTGTCAGTCTCTGGTACAGTGCGAGAGTGTGGGGTTCATTCTGTACCTGTCCGTCTCTGGTACAGTGCGAGAGTGTGGGGTTCATTCTGTCCCTGTCAGTCTCTGGTACAGTGCGAGAGTATGGGGTTCATTCTGTACCTGTCAGTCTCTGGTATAGTGTGAGAGTTGGACTTCGCAATGTATCTTCCAATCTCTCATGCAGTGTAAATTTATAACGTTCTTAGAGACTCATTCTTACAATTGAACTCTTTGATTAAATCAAGTTTGCTTTTTAAGTAAAATCATACAATGCGATGAGGCTACACAGCTTGGAAGAACAATATTTTCTGTCTGGGTAACTTTCGAACTGATAGCATGAACATTAAATTTTCAAACTTCTGGTAATGCTCCCTCCCCCTCACCAATTCTCATCCCCTTTTCTTCTCTCATCTTGCCCACCCATCACCTCCCTCTTGTGCTCCTCCCCCCTTTTCTTCCATGGCCTTTTCTCTCTTTCACCAATCAACTTCCCAGCTCTTTACTTCATTCCTCCCCTTTCAGGGTTCACCGATCACCTTGTTTTCTCTCATCCCTACCCCCACCTTTTAAATCTATTCCTCGTCTTTTCATCTCCAGTCTTGCCGAAGGGTTTTGTACGGAAACTTTGACTGTAGTTTTTTGTTCTACAGGTGCTACCTGGCCTGCTCAGTTCTTTTGTCTGTGTTGATTGGATTTGCAGCAACTGCAGATTTTCTCCTGTTTGTGCCACAATGCTGTACATCAGTGTATCAGCGATGATGTGTCTGGTTACATTGTACTAATCTGAATGGACTGTGGAGCAGAGCCTCCAGAGCAACAAGTCCAGACTATTGAATCCAACTCTGGTCTTGTGATAAATATGTAACTTTCCTCGAGTCTCTGCATGGCACGGGGTGGGGGGGGGGGGGGGGGGTTGAATGGTGTGTAGCGTGTAGCAACATTCGGGCTGATGGAATTGAGAATGATTTTGACTGTAGATACGTAACCCATGTGTCCAGAGTGATCAGTGATGGGACCTCTGTCTGATCAGATTAAAACACACATGGGCTGATCAGATCGCTGATGACACAAATGTGGGTGCATTTGTGGGTGGTGAGGAAGGTTGTCAAACAGACAGAACTGGATGTAGATCAATTGGAATCATGGATGAGGAAATGGGGGACAGAGTTTAATCTGGACAAGTGTGAGGAGTTTACAGGTCCAATGTTGGAGGAAACTCCACAGTAAATGGCAACACCCTTGGAAGCACTGATATATCTTGATGTGTTTGTCCATAACATCCTGCAAGTGAAATTGAAAGGAAATAAACTGCTATAAAGATCACAGAGTGAGAGGACTTGGGGGGAAGCGGGTGTCTGTGTAGGGTAATGAAATGGGTGGAAACACGCAGAATTAACAACCACCAACATTGAGCTGTGTTTCTCTTTAAGAGGCTGGACAGATGTTATGATGTAATTAGGTGATTTTTTTAAAACCGTGCTTTGTTTCTGTGTTTGGAGAACAATAAATGAGTCGTTATAGTTGTCCTTAAACATAAAATGCCTCATGCCATTTTATTTGCAAAAACCCACAATAACATACTGGGTACCAGTAGCATTCACACCACAAGAATACCGCAGTGTCAACCTGCACCCAGAAAGCCTGATCACATTCTCTTCAGCTTCAATGGTATTGCTGACTCTGAGTTTACCATGGTCGAATGCCAGCAGGGTCATAATCAGCAGAAACTCTCACAAAGCAGCTCTGTTTGTATTGTGTGCTTTAGTAGGTCTGTGGGAGATACCCAGAATGTGAAACTATACTAATGGAGAGAGACACACTGACCCAAGTCACAGCTTGATGGGCAGAGAGGAAAACAGAGAATTTGATGTTGTGTCCTGATGCCTGAACTATGCCCAGTTACAAATGTTGATCCTCCAAACTGTGTTCAGCCTCACTGTAACAGTGTGACATCAGACATCAACATGAAAACTAAAATAATCTCAGCTGAGGTGTATTCTCTTTCACCTGTGATCTTCTTTGCAAACATTTTACAGGGCAGAAAAGACAGAATTTTTTGTCTGAGAATCTCAAACACAACAGTGTGTCGGTTCTCACGTGTTTGTCAGTTCCCCAACATTCGAATGCTACCAACCATTGAATGTGAAGGATGAGATGGTTGAGAAGACAGCACACCAGTCTTTGCAAGGAGAACCCCAATACGTGGACATGTCCTTGATCTGACCTGATAAATGGCCAGTGTTGATACTGGTGAGCTGACATTCACCGCAAGGGATTCACCAGGCCACTGCACCCGCAGATACACCAGCAAGTTCACACGGGAAGAGGCCATTCACCTGCTCCGTGTGTGGGACAGGATTCATTCAGTCACATGAGCTCTTACAACACCAGCCAGTTCACACGGGAAGAGGCCATTCACCTGCTCTGTGCATGGGACGGGATTGATTCAGTCACATGACCTCTTACAACACTAGCAAGTTCACACGGGGAGAGGACATTCACCTGCTCCCTGTGTGGGGCGGGATTTATTCAGTCACATGAGCTATTACAATACCAGGCAGTTCACGCCGGTGAGCAGCTGTACTTGGCTCTGTTGTCTCGGTCTCTCAGTATAGCTTCACACCTGCTCCGAGTGTGGGAGGAGATTCATTCAGTTAACCCACTTTGTGAGGCTCCAGTGAGTTTATAATACATAGAGGACACACTTCGGTCTTGTGTCGGTAAGGAAGTTTATGCAGTCATCCCACCTGCTGAAACACTGGCAACTTCACAGCAGGGAGGAAGTTGAAATAAGCTCCATGTGAACATTTTAATCATCATGGTGACTGAATCTAGTTGGAAGTTCATGTGAGACTGTTAGTGTCAGATTCTGCAGATATTGCAACTGATCACTGAGCATTGGAGGGTTCGTTCTGCTGATGTTAGTTTTAAACAACACTGGTGTTTAATATTGTGGATCTGTGACACATTAATCAGTTCTATTTCAGATCCTGTGTCTCAGGTGCTTCCTGCCTGTCACACAGCTAATGTACAGTAGACAGGCCACTCAGTTCATCTGGTACCTGCTCATATTCCTGTTGCACAGCAGAGCTTTCAAACCCATCCCTGCCGTTCACCACTCACTCACCCTATAAAATTCAGCTTGCAACTGCTCACCGGTCTGTGAATGAACAGGTTTACTTTGAATTAAATCCCGAACTTTCTGGAAACTGCAGAAGATGAATTCACAAGGGTTTTGTCCCAAATATTCCTCATCCCTCACAGCTCTGGACCAAGGATGAAGTGTTGTGGTTAAAATCTTCCTGTCCCGCTCTGTTCATTGTTGTGTGTTATTTTCACTGATTTCGAAGGGCTGTGCCTCACCCTGCCGGGCTGTTGCAATACAACACTCTCCTCTAAAGTACGACAGCAGAATGGTGGAGCAGAAACAAGAGGGGTCAGCACAAATGAGGGCTTTGGGGCTCCAGATGTGATGGAGGCTCGAGTTTACGTGGAGTAGGAGGAGGGAATCAGACCAGGAGGATGAGGCTGCAAATGAAAGTTCAGCAACATTTGGAAACTGATTGATAAAAAGAGGTTTATGTTTGCAAAGTGCTGGAGGGAGTCAGTGGCCCTGGCAGCATCTATGCGAAGGAATAAATAGTTGATATTATGGGCCAAGACACTTCATCCTATCTAGACTGTTTATTCCTCTGTTTAGCTGCTGCCTGACCTGCTGAGTTCCCGCAGTACTTGGTGTGTGTCAGTTTACAGTTTATTCCCAGCATCTGCTGAACCTCGAGTTTCATATCTGCATTTCAAAGTGAGTGGGACTTTGACAGTTGTCACACAAAGTGCCTGTTGACATTGAGAAATAAACAGGAGAAAATCTGCAGATGCTGGAAATTCAAGGAACACACACAACATGCTGGAGAAACTCTGCAGGCCAGGCAGCATCTGTGGATAAAAGTACAGCTGACATTTTGGGCCGAGATTCTTCAGCAGGACTGGAGAAAAAACAATGAGGAGTAAATTTTAAAGGTGGGGGAGGGGAGAGAGAAACACAAAGTGACAGGTGGAACTGGGAGGGGGAGGGATGAAGTAAAGAGCTGGGAAGTTGTTTGGTGAAAGAGATACAGGGCTGGAGAAGGGGGAATCTGACAGGAGAGAACAGGAGGCCATGGATAAAAGAAAAGGGGTGGGGGGGGGGGGAGGAACACCGGAGGGAGGCGATAGGCAAACAATGAGAGGGAAAGGGGGATTGGGAATGTTGAGGGAGGGGACCGGAAGATCAAGAAATCAATGTTCATGCCATCAGGTTGGAGGCTGCCCAGACAGAATACAAGGTGCTGTTCCTCCTACCCGAGTGTGGCCTCATTGCGACAGTATACGAGGCCATGGATTGACGTCTCCATTGAGTATATTGTTTGTGAAAGCTTGCTGTGTTCAAGTAGCTGCGGAGTTTTCTGCATAAAATCATTGACTGATTTTGAAACATGTGGCGTGGAACCAGCACTTGCCCCTCAAATTAATCCAGTCTGTTAACAACAGCACATCACCTCCCTTTTCCAAAATACAATTCAACCACACTATCACCATCCATTCCGTAAGTTTACACAAATGGGACGTCAGTGATATTGGTCTATAACTAGGAGGATCCAACAGGGGTTTCCCAGGTTTTAGAATAGACCCTACAATTGCCATTTTCCATGAGGAGGGAAAATGGCCTGAATTCCAATTATGATTCAGAAATGTAATATTATCTCAAGAGAGCTGTTGGCCATATGTTTAAACATGCAATAACATGTATCTGTTGCACAGATGTGGTTGGGGATGAACCCAAGTGCAGGACACAGGCGCTGAAGCAGAGTCGTGAGGCGTTAGCACCGCCGTGAACAGGGAACCGGTATCCAGGAGAGTCTTTACACAGAGACAAGGGTCACGTAGAGTATCCAGCAAACGATGCGAACTTAAAACTGACAGTCCTCAGGAATCAGATTTACTCACATGAGAGTTGACCAATGAACTGGCAGCTCCTTGTTGTGATCACAGTGTCTTTATCCTGCATTTCCTAATGGAAAGCAGGCGTGTGCAGTTAGTGGAACCTGGGAATGATTGGAAATTCAATGAGGGAATTGAGGCCCAATTGCTGAGGTAACTAGCAAAGTGGGGGATTTCCAGAAGGGACCATGACAGTATCATCCTTTCCCGGAGCCGCCTCACCTGTTCTATTAATAACTTTCTTCAATTCACACAAAGAAAACTCTACATCGCTATCACTGCTACAGCTGGTTTCCAAAACATCGGGGTATTCTCTTAAAACCTTATCCTTACATTGTTTAGTGTTTTCATTATTTTGATTATGAATTGCAGAAAATGACCGAGCCAGTAACTAATCGCTCTCCATTTCAGTAACAATTGTATTACCTTCTTTAATCAACATTCGGAACCCTATGAATCCCACACCCCCATTTTCTTAGTCATTCCCCAAACATCTTCAAGTTTAATATTCCTTCCAATACTTTTACAATATAACCTCCAGTAAATCTTTTTCACAAGCTTCATTACTTTCCTCACCACGGCCTGTGACCTGTTACACTTAATATGATCACGCGGAGAGTGATACTTAACTTTCCAAAATGCCACGTTTCTCTCAGTAACTGCCTCTGCACACTCCTCTGTCCACCACGGTACAGCTTTTCTCCCACTAATGCACTTTTTAAATTGAATCTCTTCCACCACTATTTGATGAATAATGTCACAACGTTTCTTTGCAGAAATCCACATCATCCTCACCATTCAGCCCAGACAGACGCTCAGCACATAAAACATTCAAACTTCTCCCAATTTGCTTTACCGGAGTTCCACCTCCTAAAAGTGGCCTCATGCCCCCTATATAAATCCAAACTCAAGCTTATAAACATAGGAAAATGATCACTCCCCAATACTTCATCTCCCATGACATACCACTTATCTACTGCAGCCTGAATGTTTGAAATTAAAGTTCAATTTACAGCAGTTTCAGAACTATTATGAACTTCAAATCTCGCAACTCTCCCACCAGTAAGACACACAAGATGTGAACTATCTAAAACTCTTCTACAATCAAACCATCGCCATCATTCTGAGAACAACCCCACAGTGAACTGTATGCATGAAAATCCCCACACCATACAACCCTTAGTGATCTAGAGCTACATATACTGTCCAACAAATCAATCGAAAGCATTCCACAATGGTTATAATAATATACCACTTTAATGTCCCTACCTGTAGAATCAAATATTTCTACAAGTGCCTCATACATATCATTTACATCCACAACTCTTTATAAAACTTGCAACACCACTTCCTGTACCAACTAATCTATCATGCCTAATTACAATTTAATCCTGTAAGGAAGAATTTAAATGCGGTAACGACCAGGTTTCCTCAATATATACAACGTCAGATAATTTGATAAATCAGAAATAAACTTGGAGTCTTCATCATCAAAAATCAGGCTTCTAGAAATACGCCCAATCGCCCTTCCTTATAGAGTCTGGAGGAATGTAGTGGGGCGTTTATGATTGGTGAAATGGTGTCTTATCTGATTGGAAAGAACAAATATTCCAATCAGAGAGCTGTCTTATTCACCAATCAAGAGACAGCAACGGTAGAAGCGTGGAAAATAACAGTTTAACAACCGAAATAAACTGAAATTTGCAAAAGACCGCCAAAAAAGCCGTTGTTGTTGAAATTAAACAACAGGTTTGTTTGTCGAACCTTTAACCCCGTCACTGAAGTCCGAGACATTTAAACCAAGTGTAGTTAATACTGCGATGGTGTCTGGGAATTTAGTTCACCGATTTCTTTCAATTGATAAACGATTGGAATAAAACCGATTGTCAACTTCTGTCCGCGGTCGGTCATTGTGAACGGGTCGCCCTTCAGAAAGTGGAGCTTTAACAAATACTCTAAACAAACCGTGAGTGTCCAGCTCTCGTGTTGGAATGGGGTTAAGAGAAGTAACCAAAATGGGACAAAGTTTACTGAACCGCATTCCCCATGGTCATTAAACCAGAAACAACAATTAGTGTCTTCTTCAGGGAAATCTGATGACCGAGGGGAAATGATGAGGAAGGGGTGTGTAACGATTCCGTGTCTGTGCAGTAGGCAGGAATATAACAGTGAAATCGGGATTATACTGAGCAGCGGACAGCAAGTTCTGATTAACGGGGATAAGATTCTGAATGAGCATTTCAACAAAAAATTCCAAATTTACCTCAATTCCAAGTCGCAACATCGTGTAACTCTTTTAATGAAACTGTGAGTGGCTCTTAAAAGAGCCTTTGATTTTCCGGTTTGTTCTGTCAGTAAACTTGTCTTCACTTGGAGCTGGTGTACTTGGTCACCGCCTTTGTCCCTTCGGACACGGCGTGCTTGGCCAGCTCCCCGGGCAGCAGCAGCCGCACGGCGGTCTGGATCTCCCGGGAGCTGATGGTTGACCGCTTGTTGTAATGGGCCAGGCGGGAAGCCTCGCCCGCGATGCGCTCGAAAATATCGTTGACGAATGAATTCATGATGCTCATGGCCTTGGAGGAGATGCCGGTGTCGGGGTGAACCTGCTTCATCACTTTGTAGATGTAGATGGCGTAAGTCTCCTTCCTCGACCTCTTGCGCTTCTTGCCAGTCTTGCTCGCTGGTTTGGACAAAGCTTTCTTGGCGCCCTTCTTGGGAGCGGGTTTCGCTGGATCAGGCATTTTCTCGTCGGTTTCAAACACAATAATAAGCAGAAGCTGTTCGGAGCGCGGATTAAATAGGCAGCGCCCAAAGCGGTATGTTAATGAGGATGGGAATTCTGAGAATTTCCATTGGCTGTTTGGAGAAATGAATCACCAATCGGAACGCTGGGGGATGGGAAGCGGCGCCAATGGGCGGGGTTTACCGCTGTCGTTTGATGCAGGGGGAAGTACTGAAGGGCAGAGACAGGTCGGGCTGCGGGCTGAAATTAAAAAGGGAAGGGCAAATTTCAAAAGCAGAATTAAATAAAATCAGATGAAATATTGTAAAATTAAACACTGAGAGGTTTAGTTCATGATATAGGGCTGCAGGAGAGCGAAGGAGAGATGTGAACATTTCAATGTAAAGTTCAAATCGAGTTTATTTATGCACAGGTGAAATGTACAGTACATGTGGGCTAGGAGAGATAAGGCTGCAGAGTTTAGTATGATGAGATATGTGGGGCTATGGTGGATAGGGTAGTGTAGTGTAGCCACTTTAATCTGGCCTATGCCCTTCATTAACATGGCCTGACACCACTTGGCTTAATGAACCGGGTGTTGCAAAGGGACACATCGTCAGTAATACAACTTAGGGTCATTGGGTGTTTCGGGTCTTTAATCATGAGCCATCCTCGCCCAGGTGACCCAGCCAGGGTTGATCAGGCACAGCTTCTGTTTATTCCATGGACCAAGATAATAAGAGGCATGTAATTCTGCATGTTGTGGGTATTTAGACCTTGTTACTTGGCTTTATTTTGATCATTTGGGTAATAGAATGTTCTGAGGCCTAGTAATCAGGCTTTACCTCCAAGTAAGGTTCAACCTCCGTACTTCAAATTTATACCTGTCTTTATTTTGCATCTGTATGCCTGGGACTGCATGGATAAACAGTGTTTACTGCAGTACAAAGTAGTGATTAGGGTTGTGCAGATTGGTCCATAATTCCAAAATGCAAAAATCTCTGAAATCCAGAATTTTTTGTGCTGACATGATGTCACAAATGGAGAATTTTACTCAGGGTTATATGGCTTGTCTAATGAAGAGAGTTTCACAGCTCACTGGAACTTCAAAGAAAGAAGGGTTACCAAATTGAAACCCAACAAATAGTGAAAAGGCTTAACTGAGTGCACGTGGAGAGGGTTTCTCCTGTGGTGGGAATATCTAAAACTGGACCACACAGCTTCACAATAGAGGGTCATCCTTTTAGAATGGAGATGAGGAGGAATTTCTTCAGCCAGGGAGTGGTGAATCTGTGAATTTTTTTGCTACAGGCAGCTGTGGAGGCCAAATCACTGGGTATAGGCAGAGACTGATAGATTCTTAATTGGTCAGGGCATGAAGGGATACAAGGGAAGTCAGGAGATTGGGGATAAGAGGAAAAATTGATCTGTGATGATGAAATGTCAGAGAAGGCTCGACAGGCAAAATGGCCGAATTCTGCTCCTGTATCTTATGGTCTTATGGACTCACTTAGTGACTGAAACTCTCCCAGAGACTGTTGATCTCAGCTTTGACTCAACCCAGCACCTGAGGCTCCACATTACTTATATAAGGAATACAGAAGTTCTTTGTTCTCTGATTAAAGAAATATCATCTCATTTCCATCTTGAATGTTTGTCACCTCATTCTGAGCAACAGACACAAAATGCTGGAGGAAGTCAGCAGGCCAGGCAGCATCTATGGAAAAGAGTAACGAGTCGATGCTTTGGGCTGAGAAGCTTCACCAGGGCAGGAACTGATGAAGGGTTTCAGCCCGAAGTGTTGACTGTTTACTCTTTTCCATAGGTTCTGCCTGTCCTGCTGAGTTCCTCCCGCATTTTGTGTGTGTTGCTTTGGATTTCCAGCGTCAGCAGATTCTCTTATGTTTGTGATTTAGGCCTCATTCTGAAGGTATTTTCCTCAGTTATGGAGTTCTCATTCAGGGGAAAGATCCTCCTTGTCTACTGTCAGTCACATCATGAAAGAATCTAACAGATTTCCTCGTTTTCTCATGAACTGCAGGGAATGCAGACCCAGCCCACTCACTCTCCTCTCACATAACCAACCTTGCATCCCTGGAACCAGCCCAGTCAGTGTGGAGAACAGTCACTGCACTTGCTCTATTGCAGGGATATCCTTCATGAAGAAGTGTGACTAAACCTGGGCACAATGTGGTATGGAAGTTGTCCTGTCCAAGAGCGGAAGAAGCTGCAGAAGATTGTGAACACAGCGCAGCACATCACACAAACCAATCTTCCATCTTTGGACTCACTTTACACAGCACGCTGTCGGAGCAGTGCTGCCAGGATAATCAAGGACACGACCACCCACCCAACACAGTTTTCGCCCCTCTTCCCTCTGGGAGAAGGCTCAGGAGCTTGAAGACTCGTGCGGCCAGATTTGGGAACAGCTTCTTTCCAACTGTGATAAGACTGCTGAACGGATTGTGACCTGGATCTGGGCCGTATCCTCCAAATATCCAGACCTGCCTCTCGGTTTTTTTGCACTACCTTACTTTCCATTTTCTATTTATGATTTATAATTTACATTTTTAATATTTACTATCGATTTGTACTCCAGGGAGTGGGAAGCACAGAATCAAATATCGCTGTGATGATTGTACGTTCTAGTATCAATTGTTTGGTGATAATAAAGTATAAAGTATACTTATATACTTAAAGTATACTCTCATTACTTGTTGTATCTGCATGTAAACTCAAGTGATTTGTTCACAAGGACTCCCAGATCCCTCTGAACATCCTCATGTGGAAATGAGTCCCTCCCACTCTGCCACAGCAGCAGACATAGTTACTGAGTTATACAGCACAGAAACAGGCCCTTCAACCCAACACATCCATGCTGACCAAGTGGCCAAACAAAACCATCGTCAGTTGCCTGCATTTGGCCCATGTCCCTGTGAAACTTCCCTCTCCACAGTCCAAGAGATATTGCAACTGTGCCCACCTACACCACCACTTGGGGTAGTTTGTTCCATGTAAACAGCACATTCTGTCAACAAGACCTCCTCCTCAGGGTCCCATTTAAAACTTCCCTCTCTCACTTTATACCTGTAATCTCCAGCTTTCAACTCAATGGCCCTGGAGATAACAGATTCACTATTGACCGTATCTATGTCTGCCATTATTTTATGAGCCTCCCTAACGTCACATACACGCTGGTGAGAAAGGTCCTGGCCTATCCAGCCTCCTGTTCAATCCCTTTTGCACCCTCTCCAGTTTAATGTCACCCTCTGATCCCAGGGCAACTATAACTGTACTCCGTGCTCCAAGAGTAGTTTCCCCGAGGCTGGTAGAGCTGTAATGTGACGTCACAGTCCAGTGGCCGATACTCTACCCGATGAATGCGAGTGTGGCAAACAGCCTCTTCACCGTCCTGCCTACCTGTGTTTACACTCTGAAGGAATTCAGGAGAAATCTGCAGATGCTGGAAATCCAAGCAACACACACAAACTGCTGAAGAAATTCAGCAGACCAGACAACATCGATGAAAAAGAGTAAACAGTCAACGTTTCCGACCGGTGCCCTTCGTCTGGACTGATATTGGTTCGTTACCTTACTACTGTGGTGGGACCATGCGGGAATTCATAGCTGACAACAGAAGCCCCGGATTGATATGCTTGGAATAGTCGTAGTCATAGTCATAGTCATAGTCATACTTTATTGATCCTGGGAGAAATTGGTTTTCGTTACAGTGGCACCATAAATAATAAATAGTAATAAAACCATAAATAGTTAAATAGTAATATGTAAATTATGCCAGGAAATAAGTCCAGGACCAGCCTATTGGCTCAGGGTGTCTGACCCTCCAAGGAAGGAGTTGTAAAGTTTGATGGCCACAGGCAGGAATGACTTCCTATGACGCTCTGTGTTGCATCTCGGTGGAATGAGTCTCTGGCTGAATGCACTCCTGTGCCCACCCAGTACATTATGTAGTGGATGGGAGACATTGTCCAAGGTGGCATGCAACTTGGACAGCATCCTCTTTTCAGACACCACCGTCAGAGAGTCCAGTTCCATCCCCACAACATCACTGGCCTTACGAATGAGTTTGTTGATTCTATTGGTGTCTGCTACCCTCAGCCTGCTGCCCCAGCACACAACAGCAAACATGATAGCACTGGCCACCACAGACTCACAGAACATCCTTAGCATCGTTCGGCAGATGTTAAACGACCTCAGTCTCCTCAGGAAATAGAGACGGTTCTGACCCTTCTTGTAGACAGCCTCAGTGTTCTTTGACCAGTCCAGTTTATTGTCAATTCGTATCCCCAGGTATTTGTAGTCCTCCACCATATCCACACTGACCCCCTGGATGGAAACAGGGGTCGCTGGTACCTTAGCTCTCCTCAGGTCTACCACCAGCTCCTCAGTCTTTTTCACATTAAGCTGCAGATAATTCTGCTCACACCATGTGACAAAGTTTCCTACCGTAGCCCTGTACTCAACCTCATCTCCCTTGCATCCAACTATGGCAGAGTCATCAGAAAACTTCTGAAGATGACAAGACTCTGTGCAGTAGTTGAAGTCCGAGGTGTAACTGGTGAAGAGAAAGGGTGACCAGACAGTCCCCTGTGGAGCCCGGTGCTGCGGATCACTCTGTCGGACCCACAGTGTTGCAAGCACCCGTACTGTGGTCTGCCAATTAATGATGAACAACGAACAAGTAACAAAGAGCGGTGCTGAGATATAGATTCTCCGGGGATACTTGAGGAAAGAGGCTGACAGTAACGCCACTTTCTTCTCGGAAAACTCTACCATCCCGGGCTCACAGCAGCCCGAGCTATTCCACCTTCCCAATCCCCAATGAACTGAATAGCGTAAACACAAATTTTTTGTCCCTTTTTATTTGTCTTTTTAATTCAGTACTTCCCTTGAAGAATGCAGTAAAATGTTTACCTCCCCGTCGGGGAATTGAACCCCGGTCTCCCGCGTGACAGGCGGGGATACTAACCACTATACTAACGAGGAATTGTTGATGCTAGTCTCTGTCATGCACATTGAAGAGGACAAGATGGTGAATAGAATTACCTTAATGTTTTTCAGCTGTAATACTGGAGCCTTTCACTCGTGTCCCTCCCACAGCAGTGTCTCAGTTTGCTCCAGCGATTCAGTCACCTGTTCTGTTCAAGGATTAGCGAAAGGAACTGCTCTCATTCGATCCAAATCCGTGTTGTTGGAATGAACATTTTTAATCACAGTTATATATTTATATTTCTGTTTTTTTAATGCGACAGGCGGGAAACGATATGTAGCTAATCCAATTCTGAAGCGATCACTCCCACTTCATTGAAACACTGGGTGTTGTGTATCTCCGGTCTGTCGGAGGACGGCGACCTCAACCGGATATAATAGGAACTGTACCAGAGTGAGGCATCACAGTGACCACACTCAGAAAACAGCTCGAACCACAGTCATAGTCGTACTTTATTGATCCCGGGGGAAATTGGTTTTTGTTACAGTTGCACCATAAATAATAAATAGTAATAGAACCATAAATAGTTAAATTGTAATATGTAAGTTATGCCAGTAAATTATGAAATAAGTCCAGAACCAGCCTATTAGCTCAGGATGTCTGACCCTCCAGGGGAGGAGTTGTAAAGTTTGATGGCCACAGGCAGGAATGACTTCCTATGACTCTCTGTGCTGCATCTCGGTGGAATGAGTCTCTGGCTGAATGTACTCCTGTGCCCACCCAGTGTATTATGTAGTGGATGGGAGACATTGTCCAAGATGGCGTGCAACTTGGACAGCATCCTCTCTTCAGACACCACCGTCAGAGAGTCCAGATCCATCCCCGCAACATCACTGGCCTTACGAATGAGTTTGTTGATTCTGTTGGTGTCTGCTACCCTCAGCCTGCTGCCCCAGCACACAACAGCAAACATGATAGCACTGACCACCACAGACTCGTAGAACATCCTCAGCATCGTCCGGCAGATGTTAAACGACCTCAGTCTCCTCAGGGAATGGAGACGGCTCTGACCCTTCTTGTAGACAGCCTCAGTGTTCTTTGACCAGTCCAGTCTATTGTCAATTCGTATCCCCAGGTATCTGAAACCCTCCACCATGTCCACACTGACCCCCTGGATGGAAACAGGGGTCACTGGTACCTTAGCTCTCCTCAGATCTACCACCAGCTCCTTAGTCTTTTTCACATTAAGCTGCAGATATTTCTGCTCACACCATGTGACAAAGTTTCCTGCCGTAGCCCTGTACTCAGTCTCATCTCCCTTGCTGATGCATCCAACTATGGCAGCGTCATCAGAAAACTTCTGAAGATGACAAGACTCTGTGCAGTAGTTGAACTCCGAGGGGTAAATGGTGAAGAGAAACACTTACAATTCTAGCGTCCGAGTGTCCAACCCTGACACCTTGCGTACAAATTCCCGAAGTTATTTAAATCGACGGGTGAGTGTAAAATTATTATTCACCCTGGGCTGGCCAGTGGATCAAGGATTGAAGTGAAGTCCCTCACATTTTCCCCGGTGAACCGATCAGTGCAGCTTCCTGCTCTCACTCTAACTCAGATTCCCACAGCCAACTAGGACACATCAAAACATGTCGGATGATGTGTTCACACTGAGTGTTGTCAGTCTGCTCACCACCCACTCTGTCTATTTATACACAATGGGATCTCTCTCATCCCCCTCCCCCTTTACCAGAGTAAATAAAACCCTTTACTGTGATTCACAAATGTAATATAGATCCACAGAATCATGCGGCCATAAAACAGGCCTTTCGGCCCACAATGTCCGTGTTGACAATCAACTACCAATCACACCAGAAAAGAGCTCGCTTACTTGCTGTTGCCTTCAGTGTCTTGATGATTCAGGTGGTCGCCCAGACAATTCTCTAATGTTGTGAGTGTACCTGCCTCACCAGCCACTCAGGCATGGGTTCCAGTTTCCAAAAACATCCGCATGAAGTTCTCCGTGTGATGTTCTCTAAGTTTACATACGTCAGGACAGTTTTCTACTATCTTGATAGGCCCGGGTTAATTTGATATGACCTCCGTCACCTCCAGAGCTCTCCATGGAAACAATCGTCAATCCATCGACCGAATGGACGCCCATGGGCCCAGCACGCTGCCGCTGCGCCTCTCTGCTGTTGTCTGAACGTGGTGACGCGCTGCTCCGTCGTGGACGTTGCTCATTCTTCTCTTCATTTTCATTTGTCGATTCTTTGCTGACGTCACATCGTTTCATAGAGACACAGAAAACCTACAGCACAATACAGGCCCTTCGGCCCACAAAGCGGTGCCGAACATGGCCTTACCTTACAAGTTACCTAAGGTTACGCATTGCCCTCTAGTTTTCTAAGCTCCAATGGAGGGCTTCCTTTATAAATGTTTCCTTTATTAACTGTTCTTTGTTGATTTATTTCGCACCTTTCTCTCTGCTTTTCTTCTCGTATTTGCTACCTCCTGCCCCATCCTGATATTATCTCTGTGCTGTCTGCCCTCCGACCCATTCAGTATGCCATCTGCCACTTATCTGTCCATTCTCCAAATCTGGCTCAGTCCCTCTGCGATCTTCCTGCGACATCAACACTACCAGCCACTCCACCTAATTTTCTGTCACATGCAAGGCAATCAATTTCGTCATCCAGACCATCGACATATATCATACAAGACAGAGACCCCTCCAGAGCATCACTAGTTACCGACAAACAACTGAGAAGTCCATATTTATTCCCAGCCTTTGCCTCGAACCAGTCGCAAATATATTGTCCATGTTCTTCTCTTTCCTGTAATGCCATGGGCTCTAATATTGTTCAGCAGCTTTATCTGTGGCCCCTGAGAAATGCCTCTGAAAATCCAAGTAAACAACATCCGCTGACGCTCCTTTGTCCATCTTGCCTGTTATTTCCCCAAAGAATTCCAACAGATTTGTCAAGCAAGATTTCCCCTGAAAGAAACCATGTTGACCGGCCTATTTTAACAGGTGTCTCCACGCACCCAGAAACCTCATGGACTCCAGTTTTTCCCAACCAGAACAGCCCTGATAACCAATCTGTAGTGTTCTGTGTTTTGCTTCCCTCCCGTCGAGAAGAGTAAAATGACATTTGCAATTTTCCAGTTCTCTGAAGCCCGTGATTCCTGAAAGAGCACTATTAACACTTCCATAATCTCGTCAGCTCCTTTCAGAAACCCACGGTGTAGTCCATCTGGTCAGGGGACATCTCCCTTGCGGACTTTCAGCTTCCAAACACCTTCTCCTTAGTAATAGCAACTACACCCACTTACTTCCGCTGACCCTCTCGATTTTCTGACATATTGCTGGTATCCTCATCATAAAAGACGGACGCAAAATACTTATTAAGTTCGTCCGCCTTTTCTGTGTCCCCTATTAATACCTCCCATTTCCAGCTTCCGATGTCCACTCTATCATTTTTGTTAACTTTCTATATATAGAAACATTGAAACATAAAAAGCCTGCAGCACAATACAGGTCATTCGGACCATAATGACTTTTGAAATTACCTCGGGCCTTTTATTTTATTTTATTTTTCTAAGCTCCATGTACCTATCCAAGAGTCTATTAAAATACCCTATTGCATCCGCCTCCACCACCGTCACCGGCAGCCAGTTCCACGCACTCACCACTCTCTGCGTAAAAAAAACACTTACTCATGACTTCCCATCTGTACCTACTTCCAAGCACCTTAAAACCGTGCCCTCTTGTGTGAACCATTTCAGCGCTGGGAAAAGGCCTCTGACTATGAACACGATCAATGCCTCTCATCATCTTATACAACTCCATCAGGTCACCTCTCGTCCCCCGTCGCTCCAAGGAGAAAAGGCCGAGTTCACTCAAAGTATTCTCATAAGGCATGCTCCCCAATCCAGGCAACATCCTTGTAAATCTCCTCTGCACCCTTTCTATGGTTTTCACATCCTTCCTATAGTGAGGTGACCAGAACTGAGCACAGTACTCCAAGTGGGGTCTGATCAGGGTCCTATATAGCTGTAACATTACCTAACCATATAACAATTACAGCACGGGAACAGGCCATCTCGGCCCTTCTAGACCGTGCCGAACTCTTACTCTCACCTAGTCCCACCGACCTGCACTCAGCCCATAACCTTCCATTCCTTTCCTGTCCATATATCTTTCCAATTTAACTTTAAACGACAACATCGAACCTGCCTCAACCACTTCTGCTGGAAGCTTATTCCACACAGCTACCACTCTCTGAGTAAAGAAGTTCCCCCTCGTGTTACCCCTAAACTTTTGCCCTTTGAATCTCAGCTCAGGTCCTTTAGTTTGAATCTCACCCACTCTCAACGGAAAAAGCCTATCCACGTCAACTCTATCAATCCCCTTCATAATTTTAAACACCTCTGTCAAGTCCCCCCTCAACCTTCTACATTCCAAAGAATAAAGACCCAACTTGTTCAACCTTTCTCTGTCACTTAGGAGATGAAACCCAGGCAACATTTTAGTAAACCTCACAATTTTATTGACATCTTTCCTATAATTCGGTGACCAGAACTGTACACAATACTCCAAATTTAGCCTTACAAATGCCTTATACAATTTCAACATTACATCCCAACTCCTATACTCAATGCTCTGATTAATAAAGGCCACCATACCAAAAGCTTTCTTCACCACACTATCCACATGAGATTCCACCTTCAGGGAACTATGCACCATTATTCCTAGATCCCTCTGTTCTACAGCATTCTTCAATGACCTACCACTTACCATGTCTGTCCTATTTTGATTAGTCCTACCAAAATGTAGCACCTCACATTTTTCAGCATTAAACTCCATCTGCCAACTTTCAGCCCACTCTTCTCACTGGCCTAAATCTCTCTGCAAGCTTTGAAAACCTCTTTCATTATCCACAACACCACCTATCTTAGTATCATGTTACTATTACCTGTCGGCTCTTGAACTTAGTCCCACGGTTGATGAAGGTAAATACATCGTATGCCTTCTTAACCAGACAGTCAACCTGAAACTGATTATGTGACGCTGTATTTTTTGCAGTTTTCTACACCATCCGTGAAATGCAGACTGCTAAACACAGATCAATAAATACTGTACTACGTTGAGAAAACATAAACAACAGAAGTGCGAACAACTCTGTACACTTGAACCCAGGCGCTGATGGGATACGGTCAGAAGACCGTAAGAGAAGGCAGCAGAGTCAGTCTGCCCCATTCCATCTTGGCTGAGTTATTATCCTCATCAACTCCACTCTCACGCCTTCTCTCCACAGTCTTTGACTTCCTTACTGAGCAAGTAACTACCACCCTCCACGTTAAACATACCGAGTGACTCGGGCTCCATCGCCGTCGACAGCAAAGAATTCCACAGACTCACCGCTCTCTGGCTCAACACAATTTCCTTTGACCTTTGTCAGATTTGAGATGCTCATAAAATCTGTTATATCAGCAATTTCACAGACAAAATGCTGGAAGAACTCAGCGGACTGTCTGGGTATTGCCTTGTATTTGCAGCATCTGCACATTTTCTTGTGTTTGTACATCATGAATGTCGTTATTTGACGGTTTCTATCCCGACCTTGATTTCTCTGTTGTATTTTTATTTCGTATCTATGTTCAAAGACTGTGTGTGCGACCAGGAGGGAGTTACAGGACTGAAGGACAGTTCAACATGGGAAACTGCAGGGACACGAGATATGGGTCGTTCAGTGTCGCTGGTCTCCATTTGTAGCGCAATAATTATCAAATAATAAACAATGAAATCTGTAAAAAGTAGCTCTTCCGTGACAAATCTGGCGTTTAAAATTAAATCTCCGGCCTCATTGCCACCAAAGACTCTGCTGAAGTAATGCCTGAGAATTGTGATGTATTGGTCTTCAATCGTCCAATGTTTACATCAGAGGCAATGGTGTTTAATTAAAGTGTTTGTTCACGTGCTCGTCACTAAGACAATTAGTGAAGTGTTTGACCGTATCGCTGGAGATTGATGCTCTGTTTGAATCGAGGTCGTTTTTAATGCATCAGCTCAGAGTATCTAACAGAGCTGTGAATTCAGGAACAAGAGAAATCACAGACTCTCACTGAAATGGTGTATCCAGTCATCTGGCGAATAGAAGACGTTAACTATCCTTTTATTTCAGCCTTTGGGATTGCGGGTAAGCCGCAGTGTCAGCTGCCGTTGGTGGAAGTTGAAGTTTAATTCCAATGTTGTGATTGTGATATGTGAAAAGCCGGTTCACAGCATCAATTGTCAGTCACCATCTTCCAACCCCGGAACAGACCATTCATAGTCTCCATTTCCCAATCTGTCTCTGTGGCACAATCGGTGAGCGCGTTCGGCTGTTAACCGAAAGGTTAGTGGTTCGAGCCCACCCAGGGACGCTGGTGACCCGGCAGTTTTTGCAGAGTGTTGTATTGCCAGCTGGGTAACGCTGTGCTGTGCGGAGACCCTGCGACTGCAGCGTTAACTTCAGTGGGAATTAAAATGTTTTTTAAAAGCTTCTCTTTCATACTATTCCTAGAGATCAAATCATTACACAGCGTATTGAGAAAGAACAATGTTAAGCAATAACAGAATGCAGAATGAAATGTAACTGCGACAGAGACAGCACAGTGCGGGTAAACAATCAGGTGCCGCATCATAACGGGTAGATTGTGAGGTCAGGGCTCCATCTTATCGACTCGAACACCATCCAACAGACATAACGGCGGAGTTGAAGCTATCCACGAGGCTGTACTATGTGCTGTCTTGTACCTTCAGCCAGATGGAAGAAGGGGAAAGAGAGAGTACAGTACCCGGGGCGCATGGTATATTTTTGTCAGGAGTGTGTAAGTTACATACTCCTTCACCATTCTCTTTGACCATAAGTGTGCGTTTCCTCGAGCGACATCTCTGGAACTAATGGACTTGCCGGGTCTAATGTCGTGGTCTTGATTAAATTTTGGGTCCTCGATCATTCAGTTGCAGTCTAATTTGTTTCATCCTGTTACATAAATGGCAACAATGAATATCAATCGAGACAGGTTATATAAAAACAACCAAACATTTATTAAACACGGATAAGCGATAAGCAAAAAACAAACGAAAGCTTTAACCGGAAGTTAACCGTTATGCAACCGTTCAACAACTCGGCACTGGTTCTTAAAGCGTTAAATGCGAAAACAGTTCTTAAAGCGGTAAAGTCAGATATAGTTCTTAAAGTGGTAAATTCGAAAGTCCAACAGATTTATATGTTCACTTGGGAGAGACTTCTCTGGAGAAGGATTTCTTCATAGACACGACTTTCCTGCTGGTTCTGTCCACAGGATACACAAGTCCGAAAATAAACAGTTTAAAAAAACTGACCTTAAATTATTTTAGAGAGAGAGAGAGATAGAGAGAGAGATAGAGAGAGAGATAGAGAGAGAGATAGAGAGAGAGATAGAGAGAGAGATAGAGAGAGAGATAGAGAGAGAGATAGAGAGAGAGAAAACCTTTGCATGAACTCTTTTCTCTTTTTGGCAAGAGTTATCCACGATGCAGGTCACTACTCCTCCAACGAAGACTCACTAAGGTCGATCGTTTATTAAACTGCCAAACGATGCCAACTCCTCTCGATCCTGTACTCCGATAAAGTCTTCACTACTGTTGGAATTGAGTAAATCAACACATCTAGCAAAAATTTCCAGTCCAATAATATTGTATCTTGCAATAGAACGCAACATTCCGTTTTAAAAATGAAACTGCGTCACAAAAACAAACACGCAACAGAAACGGAGACACAGCACGTTCTACCCGGAAATCTACACACTAAAAACTAACTGCGTCATCTGGGTCGACCCTGATATACGCATGGTGCACATGTCATCACGTGACCTCACATCGGCGGGAAAATCACATCAGGTGGCCTCCAAAAGACCATTACATCAGTCTCACAAAAAAAAAACACAGACCTCCTTGAACATGTAACAATCCCAAATAGTTTCCTGATCATTTTATTTTCACTGTGGATGTCCAATCCCTATACACGTCCAGCAATCCACCCACCCCCCCGCACCAGGAAGGTCTCTCAGCTCTCCGCTTCCATCTGGAAACCAGATCCAACCAGCTCTCCTCCACCATCATTCACCTCCGTCTGGCCGAACTTGTCCTCCCGCTTCCTTTCAACACGAGGTGAGCCATGGACACCGGCATGGGTCCCAGCTGTGCCTGCCTGTGTGTCGGCTACGTGGAACAGTCTGTGTTCCAAGCCTACACTGGTGTCGCTCCCTAACTTTCCCTACACTAAAAAATGACGGCATTGCTACCTCTTTCTGCACCCATGTGGAACTCGTTCACTTCATCAGCTTTGCCTGCAACTTCCACCCTGCCCAAAAGTTTACCTGTCCCATATCCGACAGTTCCCTCCGTTTTCTCCATCTCTCTGTCTCTATCTCTGAAGACAGCTTGTCTACTGATGTCTATTATAACCACACAGACTCTCATAGCTACCTGGACTATACCGCTTCCCACCCCGTTACATGTAAAAATGCCAGCCCCTTCTCTCAATTCCTCCGTCTCCGCCGCATCTGCCCTCAGGATAAGTCGTTTCATTCAAGAACAAAGGGGATATCGTCTTTTTTCAAAGAAAGGGGCTTCCCTTCCTCCACCATGAAAGCTGCTCTCAACAGAATCTCTTCCATTTTGCTCACGTCTGCCCCCACCGCATCCTCGCTCCCTCCCCTGGGCAGAGGGTTTGTCTTGTCCTCACCTACCTACCCCCAGCCTCCGCCTCCAGCATACAATTCTCTGTAACTTCCACCATCTCCGGCGGGATCCCACCACCAAACACATCTTTCCCTCCCCCCTCTACATTCTGCTCTCTGCAGGGATCCCATGTGAATCCCATGTGCGTCTGTCCCTCCCACTGATCTCTCTCCTGGCACTTATCCTTGCAAGTGAAACAAGTGTTACACCTGCCCCTACACATCCTCCCTCAGTACCATTCAGGGCCCCAGGCAATCCTTCCAGGTAAGGTGACACTTCAGCTGTGAGTCTTTTAGGACCATCCAGTATCCAGTGCTCCCTGTGTGGCCTCCTGTATATCGGTGAGACGTGGCACAGATTGGGAGACCACTTCACGAGCACCTACACTTCGTCCACCAGAACAAGAGAGATCTCCCAGTGGCCACACATTTTAATTCCACTTCCCATTCCATTTCCATACTCAGGGTGAGAAAGCAACACATTATATTCCATCTGGGTAGCTTCCAATCTGATGGCATGAACATCGATTTCTCTATCTTCCGGTAATGCCCCCTCCTTCATGAAGCCCCATTCTCTTTTCCCTCTCTGACATTATCTGTTACCTGCCCATCACCTCCCTCTGGTGTTCTGCCCACTTTTCTTTCTTCCATGGCCTCCTCTCCTTCCCTGTTATCCAGCCCAGTATCTCTTTCACCAATCAAAGTTTCAGGTCTTTAATTTACCAGCCACCCCCTCCTCCCGCCCGCCGGTTTCACCTATCACCTCGTGTTTCTTCCTCCCCTCACCGTCTAACTCTGATTCCTCATCGGTTCTTTCTCAGTCCGGATGAAGGGACTCGGCCCGAAACGTCGACTATATTTTTCCCACAGATGCTGCCTGGCCTGCTGAGTTCCTCCAACATTTTCTGTGTTGCTTGGATATCCACTATCTGCGATTTTCCCTTTGTGCCTCTGTTGATGTCGCTCCACACTAACATATTCATGAGCCTATCTAAAAACATCGTACACCCTTCCGTCTCTGAATCTGGCAGCCCGTTCAAAGCACCCACGCCACTCTGTCTAAAAATGTGAGCCACACATCTTTAAACTCTCTCCCACTCCGACCTTAAATTCATTCCCTCTAGAATTTCAAATCCCTGCCCTGGGAAACAAATTCTGACTATCTGCCCAATCTATGTCTCTTATAGTTTTCTACCTCATAATTCGGTCAAATTTCCTCTCAGACTCTGACATTCCAATGGAGGCAAACAAGTTCAGACTCTTTAATCAGGCAACATCTCGGCCACGCTTTACAAATCCTGCCGATCCTTCCTGTGAAGTGTCAATTAATGATGAATCTGGAATAGAGTCAGAACAGGATTAAACAGAAAACTCTTGAGGGACGTTAATTCCATCTCTCATCCACGACACAGTGAATGATAATTAATGAATCAATTTACAGTAACAGCGTGAATTAGCATGGGTCAATTACTTGGCCCTTGGAGTGCTGCGTAGATCGTGTTCTATTTAAGGGGTTTGTTGGGACACCCTTTGAGAGAAGGGTAGTGCAGTCTGATGTGACCAAAATGAATATTAAATGTTCCTGAATGCTGTTCGTATCACTTTGCTTTGGAAACTGAAGTAGAAAACCTCAGTTTATTAAAGAAGAATGACGTGTAGCAAAGCAAATACAGCTGCTCCTCGTTTAACGAAGGACACTTCTGATGGAATCATTTCTGGTTTATCTGCCACCCTTGTGCCTCTCGTTGTCATTCTGGAGACGTGCAGTCCTTTCATCGCCCGTCTCTTCATCTCTTCTGCTGTTTGTTGTTTGTCTCTGATTCTGAAGACGTGCATGCCTCTCCTCCTCTGTCTCTTCTTCTCACCTTTTTTTTGTCCTGACTCTTTGATCCTGGAGTCATGCCTCATCCGATTCTTGTTCTCTCCCTCTCTTTGCCGCTTCCCGACGATGTTTGGCGTCATCTCTTGACCTTCCCCTTTCCACGCGGCATAATTAGGCTGACCATTTTTTTTACCCTAATGGGGATAGAAGGTACGAAGCAGCAACATCAAAGGATGCTGATTATTCTTGATGATGTGGTTGGCGCTCTCCTAAATGGACGTGATATAGTCACCGCTGTCCTTTGACCGCAGCAAAGGGTTTTATGGGTGTCTCGAAGTACGTCATTACAATAAGATTTAATTATCTCTTATTGATGGGTGGCAGCTCGATCTGTCCCAATCCAGCACATACTGACGGTGACCCCTCGAAATAGAGCTGCCCTGCCCTTTAGCTCCGGTAGGTGTCGCTGCTGAGGCTGGGCCGTGCGCATGCGTGCGGCTGTCGCGTCGCGATTTCCATGACGGCCGATCGGCTCTCGGGTGAAACCCAGCCTGTTGATTTTGGCGAATGAGCAATTCTATACGAATATATAACCCTGAACTTTGCCTGCATTCTGGAAGTAACTTCGATTTAGCCAAAAAAAAGTGCCACTGTAATGCACCGTTTGCTCTAATTGGAGGTCACAAACAGACTAACAGAGCAAGACAGTTTTAGTACTATATAGATAGATAAATTTACTGTAGTCTAAAACTGTACAATCTGCGATGGCCGGGAATCGAACCCGGGTCAACTGCTTGGAAGGCAGCTATGCTCACCACTATACCACCATCGCTCCATGACGTTGCAAACGATTTGAGTAGTGAGGCGTCTCCCATAGTTCCGTGTGACTCGACCAGTTAAGGAGTCGCTTTCTGTTGGATCGTTGCTCACTCTGCTGCAATTAATGTCGCAATCTCCAACAGACCGGAGTTATACAACTCACGGCGAGCAGAAATCAGACCGAGTTAGAAACGAGCCCTGAACGAGTCGAAGAGCTACTACCCTGCCTCGCGCATCACCAAATGGATAAACAAATCCTGATTATAATTGTCCTTTCAAACCACACGCTGATGGAAGCCCATCAATCGGCCAGACCTTGAACACAGGAAGTGACTGAATCGCTAAAGGATGCTGAGACGCCCCCAGTCACACAGTGAGGAGGGGATGAATAAAAAGCGCCAGATCCACACTCAACAAGCAAACGTCAGGGTGACTCTGTACCCCGAAATCCGTGTGACTGTCATAAGGAGGTGACAGGGAACGGACCCAAGTGCAAGACACAGACACTGAAGGACTAGGGACAGGACAAGAATACAGGGCGATGGCAAGGACATGGACAGGAAAACCAGGAACCTGGAACAGGACTGGACAAGAGACTTAGGAGCCCGGCCTTGGTCTCCGAGCCAGAGACTGGACAAGGACCCAGTACCTGGGTCTTGCCTCTGGCTCGGACCCCAGAACCAGGCAAGGACAAGGCTTGGCGGGCAGGCGGGACGATGCTGGAATCTACAGGCTTGAGGCTAGAGACTAGAGACTTGGCTTGGCTTGGCAAGAGGCTAGAGGCTAGAGACTTGGCTTGGCTTGGCAAGAGGCTAGAGGCTGGAGTCCCCAGGCTTGAGGCTAGGCAGGAGGCTGGAGTCTTCAGGCTTGAGGCTAGGCAGGAGGCTGGAGTCCTCTGGCTTGAGGCTAGAGGCTAGGCAGGCTCCTCCTGGACAGGGTGCGGAACTCCTGGGCAGGGTGCGGAACCACCCGACAGATGCAAGGGACAGTAAGGGACAGAACCGACCCCAGGTAACGGCAAGACAGCCTGGCTTACCTGGGTGGAGGCAAGGGACAGGAAGGGAGCTAGGTACAGGGTGGCTCCAGGACCAGACAGCAAGACAAGGCAAGGCTACTGGCAAAGCAAGGTAAGATGAAAACTTCAGGTGAGGCAAGAGTTACCGGCAAGACAAGGCAGGGCTTCAGGTGAGGAAACAGAAGGCAGAGGAAGGGATCCAAGGAGTAAGGATAAGAACAATCCAGCAGCCGTGCCTGTGTCTCTGAAGGTATTTATGCAGCCAGCCCCAACGAGCATCAGCTGCCTCAATTATCTCAATAAGAACAGAAACAGGGTAGATAGGAAAACCTGGATCAAGGGTCGATGGACCAGACCATGAACCGGAATACGGACATCACGGACCGGACCATGACAATGACAGATTCCATATCCTTGTATATCCTCGTTAGGGTTAGGGTAGTCTCCCAGCCCGCCACGTGGGAGACGGGGTTCAGTTCCCCAATGGGGAGACTGTTTCCTGCTTCAAATATTAACTGGATGTACAAGACAATTTTGAGCCAAAAAAAAAAGGTGTTGAAGAGATCACTGAGACTATGGAACAAGTTTGCAGTGAGGATGGAACGGGGGAGTTTCCTGAGAACATGGAAAACATGGCTTTTCCTAGAGATGCTGCCTGGCCTGCTGCGTTCACCAGCAATTTTTATGTGTGTTGCTTGAAATACCAGCATCTGCAGATTTCCTCCTGTTTGCGATTTTAAATGGAGAGCACCGTGTGCAGTCAAGGTGTTTCAATTGATTATAGTAAATATACACTACTGTTGGTAGTCAGTACTCTGGCAAAAACTACACCATGAAGGCAAAAGAACACGCCAAGCAGCTCTGACAATTTATTGAAAAGCACAAGTTAGGAGATGATTACAAGCAAATTTCCATGTCACTGAATATCCCTTGGAGTACAATTTAGTCAATCACCCAGAAATGGAATGAATATGGCACAGCTGTAAATCTACCTGGAGCAGGCCGTCCTCAAAAACTGAGCAGCCGTGCAAGAGGGGAGGGGGAGAGGGAGAGGGGGGGAGAGGGGGGGAGAGAGAGGGGGGGAGAGAGGGGGGGAGAGAGAGGGGGGAGAGAGGGGGGAGAGGGGGGGGAGAGGGGGGGGAGAGGGGGGGGAGAGGGGGGGAGAGGGGGGGAGAGGGGGGGAGAGGGGGGGGGAGAGGGGGGGGGAGAGGGGGGGGAGAGGGGGGGGAGAGAGAGGGGGGGGAGAGAGAGGGGGGGAGAGAGAGGGGGGGAGAGAGAGGGGGGGAGAGAGGGGGGGGAGAGGGAGAGGGAGAGGGAGAGGGAGAGGGAAAGGGAGAGACTACCAAGATGCCTTTGATAACTCTAGAGAGGTTACAAGCTTCAGAGGCTAAGATGGGAGCGATTGAGCATACAACAATTGTTACCCAGATGCTTCACCTGTCACTGCTTTATGGGACAGTGGCAAAGAGAAAGCCACTGTTGAAAAAAGCTCTCATGAAATCTCAGCTGGAGTTTGTCAGAAGACGAGGAGGACTCTGAAGTTGGCTGGAAGAAGGTTCTATGGTTTGAAACCAAAACTGAACTTTTTTTTTGACAATCAGACTAAACACTAAGTCTGGTGTAAGCCAAACACTGCACATAATCAAAAACACACCATCCCTACCGTGAAGCATGGTGGAGGCTGCATCACCCTGTGCAGCAGACCCTGGAAGGCCTGTGAAGGTAGAGGGTAAAATGAATGCATCAAAATACAGGGAAATCCTGGAGGAAAACCTAATGCTGTCTGCAAGAGAACTGAGACTTAGGAGAAAATTTATTTTCCAGCAAGACAATGACCGTAAGCACAAAACCAAAGCTGCACAGGAATGCCTTAAAACAACAAAGTTAATGTCCTGGAGTGGCCAAGTCAGAGTCCAGACCTCAATCCAATTGAGAATTTGTGGCTGTTCGAGCACAAACTGCATGCGTTCTGACGGATCTTGAGCAGGTTTGTAAGGAATAACGGGGAGAAATTGCAGTGTCCCGATGCGCAAAGCTGATAGAGAATTGCTGCCAAAGATGCATCACCTAAATACTGACTTGAAGGAGGTGAATAACTTTGTGTTTTATATTTGCAATTAACTTAGATCACTCAGTAAAGATCTCTTTTCATTTTGACACCACAGTCTTTTCTGATGATCAATATTTTTAAAAAGAGGCCAAATTAAATCCACTATGATTCAACGTAAAACATAATAACTGCCAAGGAGACTGAACATTTTTTATAGGCACTGTATCCACTCTTTCAGCAGCAGGTTATGAACAAATCCACCCTGCTCCTTTCCATTTTGCTGATTCCGTGTGGAACATTGAATATAGTGGAATATCGAATTCCCAGTCCCAGTCTCTGTAACCATGTCCCTGCAATAGCTGTTAGATCAAACATATTCATCAGTACACAATATGGAACAGATGGCAACTTGCCCTACGGCCCACAATATCTGCGCCAATCATGATAAGAAATTAAACCACCGACCTGCACATGGTCCATTCCCTGTACATTTGTATGCCTGGTTAAGTATATGACTCCCTTACTCTTATAGTCAACACCCTGACCAGTGGAAACCAGCATTCTGTGCACCTTACTCTGTTGTGTAGCCACGTTCAGTGAACTATGTGCCTGGATCCCAAGATCACCCTTTACACCAATGCTGTGAAGGGGTCAATCATTAACATTATACTTTCTAATTTCATTTGACCTCCCAAAGTGGAACTCGGCACACTCTCCCAGATTAAACTCCTTCTGCAACTGCTCTGCATATCTGTTTGTGATCTATATCCCACTGTGTGCATTGATCAATATTTACACTGTCCACAATTCCACCTGTAGACTTGTAAGCCACCCATCAACATTTTCATCCAAACTTTGGTATATATCACAAACAACATAATTCCCAGCATCAATCCTTGTGGATCAGCACTGCTCACGGACTTCCAGCTCTACTTAGCCTTCTCTGAGGGAGCCATTTCTGAATCAAAATTGATATTTATATTGAATTCCAGGGGTCTTTTTCAAATGCCTTTCTAAGGGTCTATATAGATCGTGTCCACAGTCTTGCCCTCTTCTTCCTTTCTTTATCTTTTTATTAATTTAAAAGGAGCATAAATACAATCGAGAGGAGAATTATCTCAAATATACATAACAGTAACAATATAAACCAAGATTAAGACAAACATTATCAAAATCATAGATATATTTAAACTAATAACATATATAATAAAAAAAGGAAAATAATAATTCTCCTCTTATCAGTTCATAAAGAGAGAAGAAAAAACATTGAGTTTAAAATGAAGAAGAAAAAAACCCACTACACTACACGAAAAAAAAACAAAAAAAATAAACAAAAGAAGAAGAAAAAGAGGGACTGGGCAGTCCATTTGAGGATACGACTAAAAAAAAGAAAGACTTTCTGATCCAATCTAAAACTTCAAAAACAAGATTGAAAGAGTAATAAATCAAATTGAATGATAATATTGGATAAAAGGTCACCAGATTTGCTCAAATTTAAAGGGTGTATCAAATGTCCGACTTACTATTTTCTGTAAACTTAAACAGGACATAATGGAGGAAAGTCAATAAAAGACCGCAGGTGGATTAGAACCCTTCCAGGTCAATAAAATGGCTCTCCTAGCCAGTAAGGTTGAAAAGGCTATCGTACGTTGAATCGGTCATGAATATTTCCTGCTTCCGATGAGATAATCCCAAAAATTGCTGTAAGCAAATTAGGTTGTAAATCCAAATCCAAAACTTTCGATAGTATTTTAAAAACATCTCTCTAAAAGTTATCTAGCTTTATACAAGACCAATATGTATGAGTTAAAGTGCCCAGCTCAATATTACATCTGTCACAAATAGGATTAATATTGGAGAAAATACGCGCTAGTTTATCCTTTGACATATGGGCCGGATGCACTACCTTGAACTGTATATAGGAATGACGGGCACAAAGAGATGAATTGTTAACCAAATAAAAAATTTTACTCCATTAATTATCTGAAAATGACTCTTGAAATTCCGATTCCCAAGCGCGTTTAATTTTATCATTAGATATCATTCCTGAGTTCAATAACCATTTATCGATTATAGCTATCAACCCTTTTCGAAATGGTTTAAACTGAAAGACAGCGTCTGTCATATTAGGTGGATAAGCAGAAGGGTAATTTGGCAATAAAACCACGTAAAAAATTCCTAATTTGTAAATATCTAAAAAAGTGTACATTAGATAAATCATATTTATCCACTAGTTGAGAGAAAGTCATTAAACAGTCCTCTAAAAACAAATCTGAAAAAGTTATTATTCCCTTGGTTTCCACATTAAAAAGGCCTTATCCAAAATTGATGGTTTAAAAAAATAATTGAGATGGATATTACTAGAAAGAATAAAATTATTTAATTCAAAAAATCTATGAAACTGAAACCAAATTCTTAATGTATGTTTAATAATGGGATTAAAATCCTGTCTACTAATCTTAGAAAACAAAAAAGGAAGAGGAGCTCCCAGTAAAGAGGCCAAAGAGAATCTTTTCACTGAGTTTACCTCCAAATCCAACCATGAAGGACATTTGTATATATCTGAATAGTGAATCCAAAAAGTAATGTATCGAATATTAATTGCCCAATAATACATCCTAAAGTTAGGCAAAACCATACCACCATCCTTTTTTAATTTCTGCAATAAGGGTTTACACAATCTAGGATTTTTATTGTTCCAAATATAGGATAAAATTATAGAATCTATTCTATTTTAGGAACAAAGGAAGGAACTGCCTGAAATATATATAAAAAAATTGGTAAAACTATCACTTTAATAGCATTAATTAGACATTAATGATAATGTCATGGGTGACCATTTAGAGAGCATTTGTTTGGTGTAGTCAATTAATGGAAAAAAATTATATGTATAAAGATCCTTAAAATTTTTAGTAATTTTAATAAAGTAATCTTTAGCAATACTAAAAGGTACTTGATGATTTGGATCTGAGTAATTATTAATAGGAAATAACTCACTTTTATATAAATTTAATTTATACCCAGAAAAACTACTGAATTCAGAAGGTATAGACAACATAGAAGGAATAGATTTCCCAGGATCTGAAATATAAACTAACAGGTCATCTGCATATAACGAAACATTGTGTACTTTGTCCCCTCTCTTAATACACTGGACAGCGTTAGAATCTCTAAGAGCAATAGCAAGGGGTTCTAAGGCCAAGTTAAATAATAAAGGGCGAAGAGGCCATCCCTGTCGAGTACCCCTATCTATTCTAAAATAGGCAGATTTTTGATTATTAGTTATAACAGCAGCCATGGGAACATGATAGATCAATTTAATCCAGGAAATAAATCTCGGGCCAAGATTAAATCTTTCCAAAACCTCAAATAAGTAAGAAAGACCACTCCACCTTATCAACAGCTTTCTCTGCATCAAGAGAAACAACACATTCAGATTCTTTAGATGGAGAAGAGTGATTCATATTTCATAATCTTGGAATATTAAAATGTGAATATCTATTTTTAATAAATCCAGTTTGGTCATTGGAAATAACAGCAAGTAAAATATTCTCAAGTCTATTAGCCAAGATCTTAGAGAGAATTTTAAAATCCACATTCAATAGAGAAAATGGTGTATAAGAGGCGCATTCAGATAAATCTTTATCTTTTTTTAGGAATTAAAGAGATTGAAGCTTCATAGAAAGTTTTCAGGAGAGTCCCAGAGGACATAGAATCAGTGAAAGCTTGACATAAATGAGGTATAGTATATCAGTAAAAGTCTTATAAAATTCCACTGTATATCCATCCAGTCCAGGAGCCTCAGCTGATTGGAGAGAGGATATAGCCCTTGCTATTTCCTCTTGTTTAATAGGTGCATCTAATGTATTCATATCTGGAATAGAGATTTTAGGTATATTCAATTTCTGCAAAAAACTATTCATAAAGGTAATATTATCTGAAAATTCAGATTCACAAAGATTACAGTAGAAATCCATAAATATCTTATTAATTTCATAAGAATCTACTGTTGCAGGACTTCGTATTTTCAGGATCTGTCGTCTAGCCATACCTGCTTTTAACTGACCGACTAATAATTTGCCTGACGTGTTTCCATGTGTATAAAATTGGCTTTTGGATTTAAAAAGTTGCTGTTCAATGGGAAAAGTCAAAAGCAAATCATGATGTGCTTGGAGTTCCACCCTTTCCTTAAAGAGATCTTCACTAGGCATTACTGAATAGAGTATATCTATTTCCTTAATCCTATTAGTGATCAGTAAAAGTTCCACCTTAGTTTTCCTTCCTGAACCTACTGAATATGAAATTATCTGTCCTCTAAGAAAAGATTTCATCGCAACCCAAATAACCAAATTTGACATTCCCTCAGTTGTATTCAATTCAAAAAATACAGTAATTTGCTCCTTAATAAAATTTACAAAAGTTGAATCTTGCAACAATGAAATATTAAATCTCCATTGAGGAATGTGAATATTATCAAAGCATTCCAAAGATAGTTTCATAGGTGCATGATCTGACAATGCAATCACACCATACGCACACTCAACAAACAGAGGGCACCAATCACATATCCAACAAGAAATAATCAATTCTTGAATATTTATGGTATACATGTAAAAAAAAAGAAAAACATTTTTCTTTAGGAAATTTAAATCTCCAAATGTCGACCAGACCGTTTCCTAATAAAAAAGAATTAATACAAGTCACAGCTTTATTAGGAAGTGACGGATTGGTGGACAATCTGTCAATCGACTGGTTAAGACAACAGTTAAAGTCACCGCCCATAATCAACTTATATTCATTTAAATTCGGTAATACAGAGAATAGCTTCTTAAAAAGTTTAGGGCTATCTATATCAGGTGCATATACACGCACCAAAGCCACCTTTTGACCACACAACAAACCAGAGGTAACTTCTTAGGAGCTGCCAGCTGGAGACCGAGGTTAAAGGTTATTAGATTAGCATGCCGTTTGCCTATTGGACGGTTTCTGTGCTTTTGGGGGAGGTGGGCCAATCTATTTGGTTAGTTTTCTTTCAACTGGGCAGTCCTGAGGGGTTTTTCCTCAGTCAATCATCCTGATTTTCTTTCTGATCGAGTCAAGCTTCACCCTTTCTTCCAATTTAGGCTGTGCCTGGCATTGGCTTACTTTACAAAATTCTAAAATTAAACTTTAAATATGGGTCCTGCCCTCTTCAAGCACCAAGATGCTGGGTCTGATTCTTTTTATATTATAGGGTCAATGATTTGGATGATGGAATTGATGGAGTTATTGCAAAATTTGCAGATGATATGAAGAGACAGGTGGAGGCGCAGGTATTTTTGAGGAAATAGGGAAGGACAGACAGATGAAGAGAATGGGCAAAGAAGTGGCAGATGGAATACGGAATTGGGAAGTATATGGCCATGCACTTTGATTGAAGAAATATTAAGGTTGACTATTTTCTAAATGGAAAGAGATATGAAAAATTGAGGTGCAAAGGGACTTGGGAGTCATTGTGTAGAATTTTCTAAAGGTTAATTTGCAGGTTGAGTTTGTGCTGAGAAAGGCAAATGTGATATTAGCATTCATTTCAAGAGGACTAGAATATAAAAGCAAGGATGTAATGTTGAGACTTTATGAAGTACTGGCGAGGTCTCACTTGGAGTATTGAGAGCAGTTTTGGGCCCTTTATGGAAGGATGAGCTGAAATTGGATGGGTTTCAAACGAGATTCTCAAAAACAATTCCAGGATTAAACAGCTTGTTCATATGAAGAGCATTTGATGGCTCTGGGCCTTTATACACTGGAGTTTAGAACAATGAGGGATGAATATATTGCCGTGATAAAGTCGATGTGGAGAGGATGGGAGTGTCCAAGACCAGAGGACACAGCCGCAGAATAGAGGGGCATCCTTTTAGAATGGAGATCAGGAGGAATATCTTCAGAGAGAGGGGTGAATCTGTGGAATTCGTTGTCACAGGCAGCAGCTGTGGAGGCCTAGGCTGTAGGTATATTTAAGGTAGAGACTGATAGATTCTTGATTGGTCAGAGCATGAAGGGACACATGGCGAAGGCAGGAGATTGGGGCTGAGAGGAAAAATGGATCAGCCACAATGAAATGTCAGAGCAGACTCGATGGGCCAAATAGTCTAATTCTACTCCTATATCACCACCTCACAAACCTCGAGCAACTTTGTCAAGCGTGATCTGCCCACACAAAACCATGCTGATTGTCCCTAAGCAAACCATGCCTTTCTGAATGTGCATAAATCCTGTACCTCAATATTTAACTCAGATCTGGTCTTTAAACAAGTGCCACATGTCAGATGTGGACTTGTCTGACAGTGGCTGCTCCCGATCAATGTCCCTTGGCTTCTGTCTTCTTCTGTCCTGATTTGTCCTCCTGCAATTTAATACCTTCATACAAAATCTACTTTTATTCTTACTCATAACTAAGAAAAATATAAGATCCCAAAACATTCACTGACTCTTGGCTGTCGCCTGGCCTGGTTCATTTCCCAAAACTAATTCCCACATGTTCTCAACTCTGGTTGGGCTCCACATAGTGTTTCAAACATTCCTCAGATTCACTGAACAAATCTTGCACATCTTAGCATTAAGCAAGTTCCAGTCAATTTTATAGCAGATAAAGTCCCCCCCCCCCGCACCCCCCACCGGTTATTGTGGAGCCAGTGCAAACATCCCATCAGTGTAACTGCAGATTGCCTCTGTAAACGAGCCTTCCAGTTTGCTGTGACATTCCCAGTGGGGTAACCTCTGCATTTTTAACCCCCCCACTCACATGTAAAACAATCAAACCCAGGAATGTTGAGCTGCCAGCCCTGTCCGTCCGATAACATAGTACTCCTAATGTTGAAATAAACTCATTTCAGCCCATCAATCCCACCATGTTTATTAGCCTGACATTGGCGCTCGTTCTTTTCAGACTCTGTGTGAGGGAGTTTTGTTTTTCGCTGGAGCGCTTTGTGTCGGATGAATCGTTGGAAATTGGCGGTTGTGGTAAAGTGAAGGCGGAGCTGGACGATGAGAGGCCGCTCTCGGCTCTGTCCGTCACTCTGACTCTGTCTCCTCCCCTCCCCGCCTCTGTCTCTCTGCGCGTTTCTCGGGCAGGTCGGGGCGCTGTGTATAAAAGGAGACAGCAGCAGGCAGTTTGTCAGTGAGCAGCGACCTGAGTGAAGCAGCATCATGTCTGGCAGAGGGAAAGGAGGCAAAGGACTGGGCAAAGGCGGAGCCAAGCGGCACCGTAAAGTGCTCCGTGATAACATCCAGGGCATCACCAAACCGGCCATCCGCCGTCTGGCTCGCCGTGGCGGCGTCAAGCGGATCTCGGGTCTGATCTACGAGGAGACCCGCGGGGTGCTGAAGGTTTTCCTGGAGAATGTGATCCGGGATGCGGTCACCTACACTGAACACGCCAAGCGCAAGACGGTCACTGCCATGGATGTGGTTTACGCTCTGAAACGCCAGGGCCGCACTCTCTATGGCTTCGGCGGCTGAAAAACTCCCACTTCCTCCCGAACACAAAACAAAGGCTCTTCTAAGAGCCACCCACCGCCTCACAGACGGAGCCGTATTCAGACTTAGATTTGTTTTTATGCTTTATACTCTGCTGAGTTGCATTTGAAACAGATTGATCGGTTCCACTTGAAATATACTGAGATCGATCTTAATCCTCTTACACATTTCGAACAGAAATCAATTCACTCGTTTAGAGAAACGATTCTGTAATCATGCATTTAAAATTTAACTGAGGGAATTAGATATTAAATGTATTAAATTAATCTGAAATTGTATAATCCGTGATACAACTAATTATAGATTTAAAAAATTTGAATCAAGTACCGTTGCTGACGGTTGTGAAATTGGCGGGCAATTTTAAATTAATCTGGCTCCAATCACTCTGCATTCTGATTGGATGAAGTCCGACTGCCAGTTATCACTTTCCTATTGGTCCTAAATTGCTATTCACCTCCTACCTGCAGGAAATGAATCAACCAATCGTAGCAAACTAGGTCCTTTAATAGACACCTGGTTTAGCCAGTCAGAGCTGACGGGCGGATCCTTTCCAACAGTATAAAACCCTGTCCCGGAGCACGTTTCGTCTATCTTGTTCCTGTATTTCAGCTTGTGTTCTCGGTTCTGAAGGAGAATGGCCCGGACCAAGCAGACAGCGCGTAAATCGACCGGAGGGAAAGCTCCTCGCAAACAGTTGGCGACCAAAGCGGCGCGGAAGAGCGCTCCAGCCACCGGCGGAGTGAAGAAGCCTCATCGCTACCGGCCCGGCACCGTGGCTCTGCGGGAGATCCGGCGCTACCAGAAATCCACCGAGCTGCTCATCCGCAAACTTCCCTTCCAGCGCCTGGTGCGGGAGATCGCTCAGGACTTCAAAACCGATCTGCGCTTCCAGAGCTCGGCCGTCATGGCCCTGCAGGAGGCTAGCGAGGCTTACCTGGTCGGGCTGTTTGAGGACACTAACCTGTGCGCCATCCACGCCAAGCGAGTCACCATCATGCCCAAGGACATCCAGCTGGCCCGCCGCATCCGCGGGGAGCGCGCCTAAACCCGGCCTCCACACCCAGCACAAGAAAAGGCTCTTTTAAGAGCCACTACCACAGCAAAGGAAAGGGCTGTCGCTTGCTGATCTGTGTATTATCGTAGTGACGATCTGCCCTCCTGATGGGGTTGTTCGGTTTTGCACTGATTGACCGCGATCATCAGCTGTTCTCTGCCGTCTGGTTGATTCAGCGAGGGACAGGAAATGAACGCGCTCCCTCCCCGTCAGGGTCTCACCTGGCCCTTCACTTCTCCTACAAACATGCCATGCTGCGGCTGTTACCGTTTTGTTTCCTTTGGACATGCCCGGCTGTCCTTGGAGTGGTCGCGATGGGTACAGAGGGAGATGGCGGGAAAATGGAGTGAGAGCAGATGTGAGTGAAATGGGGGAGATGCGTTTGAGAGCAGAGTTGATGGTGGGGTAAGGGAAGCCCCTTTCTTTAAAAAAGGAGGACATCTCCCTCGTCCTGGAATGAAAAGCCTCATCCTGACAGCAGGTGCGGCGGAGACGGACCCCACTAGGAATAGGGTTCCCCTGGTCCTCACCTACCACCCCACCAGCCTCCGGGTCCAACATATTATTCTCCGTAACTTCCGCCACCTCCAACGGGATCCCACCACTAAGCACATCTTTCCCTCCCCCCACTCTCTGCTTTCCGCAGGGATCGCCCCCTTGTCCATTTGTCCCCCCCCCCATCCCTCCCCACTGATCTCCCTCCTGGCACTTATCCTTGTAAGCGGAACAAGTGCTACACATGCCCTTGCACTTCATCCCTTACCACCATTCAGGGCCCTAAACAGTCCTTCCAGGTGAGGCGACACTTCACCTGTGAGTCGGCTGGGGTGATATACTGCGTCCGGTGCTCCCGATGTGGCCTTCTATATATTGGCGAGACCCGATGCAAACTGGGAGATCGTTTTGCCGAACACCTGCGGTCTGTCCGCTAGAGAAAGCAGGATCTCCCAGTGGCCAGACATTTTAATTCCACATCCCATTCCCATTCTGACATGTCTATTCACGGCCTCCTCTACTGTAAAGATGAAGCCACACTCAGGTTGGAGGAACAACACCTTATATTCCGTCTGGGTAGCCTCCAACCCGATGGCATGAACATTCACTTCTCAAACTTCCACTAATGCCCCACCTCCTCCTCGTACCCATCCGTTATTTATATACACACATTCTTTCTCTCTCTCCTTTTTCTCCCTCTGTCCCCCTCACTATACCCCTTGCCCACCCTCTGGGTTTTACCCCCCTTCCCCTTTTCTTTCTCCCTGTTCTCCTGTTCCGTGATCCCCTCATATCCCTTTTGCCAATCACCTGTCCAGGTCTTGGCTCCATCCTTCCCCCTCCTGTCTTCTAGCATTTTGGATCTCCCCCTCCTCCTCCCACTTTCAAATCTCTTACTAGCTGTTCTTTCATTTAGTCCTGACGAAGGATCTCGGCCTGAAACGTCGACTGTAACTCTTCCTACAGATGCTGCCTGGCCTGCTGCGTTCACCAGCAACTTTGATGTGTGTTGCTTGAATTTCCAGCATCTGCAGAATTCCTCGTGTTTGCGGCTTTAAAACACCCTCTCTGAATCAGCAAGTCAGGCATCATCAATGGTGAGAATAAACAGTCGACATTTCGGGCCGAGACCCTTCATCAGGACTCTGGTGGGAGATGCTGCCTGACTTGCTGGGTTCCTCCAGCATTTTGTCTGTCAAAATAAAACGACAGCTTCCATGTCATATAACACTGATAAATCTGATTCTGATTCCAAGGAATAAAGGACAAAGGACATTGTCTGGCCAAATTCTCTGTGTAACTGAGAACCTCAGGTCCGGGAAACATCCTTGACAATCTTTTCTACGCTCTCCCCAGTTTAACCACGTTTCCTATAACGGTGACAAGAGCTGTATACAAATCGGCAAGTGTGGCCGCCAGTCACTTCCACAAGTGTAACATAATGTCACAACTGATATACTCTATCCCCTGACTAATGAAGACCAGCATATTAAACCCCATTCTTCACCACCCTGTCTACCAGTGACACAACTTTCAATGAACTGTGTGTGCACTTTACCCCTAAATCTCTCCGGCCCATTCCAGTCCCCAATGACCGATCATTCATAGTGTAAGTTCTACACTGGTTTGACGTTCCAATATGCACCGCCTCACACTTATCTGTATTGAAATGCATTTGCCACACTTGGCCCTCTTCCCTAAGTGATCATGAGCACCCTGTAATCGGTGACAACCTTAAAGTTGAGGGAAGTTATTCCAACTCATTAATAAACCTTTTGTGCACTGGCATTGATCAGTGAAGGTGATTAGTATCAAAATCATGTTCATTATCACGGACATATGTCATTAACTTTGTTGTTTTGCTACAGCAGTACAGAGCAATTTCTAAAAAGAAGTTAAAATAAGAAATATAGAATAAACTAAATCATGTAAAAAGAGAATCAGGGAGGGGTGTGAGTTTGAAGATGAGAATAGGAAACCTAAAACCTTGTCCATTCTTGCCTCTCTTTTACTCTTCATATATCTGAAAATAAATCTTTCTATATCTTGTTTCTATTATGGGCCAGTTACTTTCATAATTCATCTGACTTCTGCATATTACTATTATAGTTGTGCTCTTTTTTTTTTAAAGTTTCATAATCCTTCCCATTAAATTTGATGATATTCTTTGCCCTCTCATGTTCTTTTATGCTGCCTTTGTCTTCTGTTGTTAGTGATGTTTGCCTCAACCTCCCTTTTAAATACTGTTTCTGCTGAGGGATGAACCAATCCTGTGTCTGCCAAATTTCTCCTGGAGACTGAAACTTTTCATACAAGGTAATCTGGGAAAGTTGAAATGCCCAACCGCTGTAAGCTTGTTCCCATTACCCCTCTGTGTGATTTACCAACATGTCTGCTGCACAATATCTGAGCCTATCGGGAGACTGGCAGTATAATCCCATCAAAATCATCATTCATCATTTTATTTAAAACCTCTACTTACAGGACCTCATCAAAACCCCTCTTATTCCTGCAGTGTTGGTCTCCTTAATCAAAGATGCAACATCCCCCACCCATAAGGTAGGCTTTAAATGTTTCCCCTTCACCTTAAACAATTACCCTGTAAATTTAGGCTTCCCTACCCTGACACAAAGAGTGCTCACCTGCTGATTTTGTAAACCTCTGGACGGTCACCAGACAGCTCCTTAATCTCTCAGGAGAGAGAAAGAGAGTCCCAGTCTGTCCAAGCTGCTGCTGATAATTCAAGTCCTCCAGTGTCTGTTACGTCCTCATCAAACTTCCCTCCACACTTTCCAGCTTCATGACATCCTTCCTGCAACTGGATGACCAAAACTGTGCACAATACAGTGTGGTCTCACTTTGACTTTTACAGCTGTCATATGGCATCCCAAATTCTCTACTCAATTCCCTGATCAATGAAGACAAATAGGACAAGCACCATCTTCACCATCCTGACTACCTGTGTTGTCACTTTCAGTGAATGATGTTCCTGTATTTCATGGTCTCTCTGTTCTGTAATACTCTCCAAGGGACAAGAATTTACTGTACAGATCCTTCCCTGGTTGAACTTCTCATAATGCAACACCTCACAATTGTCCATGTCAACATCCTCCTGCCATTCTTTGGCTGACTTCCCCAGTTAATCTTGATCCCATTGTACTCTCACACAATCTTCACTGTCCACACTACCACCAACATTGCTGTCATCCGCAAACTCACTAATCACATTAAATACAATGTCAGAGAAATCGATAACATCAATGACAAATGACAGTACCAGCACCGATCCCTGTGAATTTCACTGGTCAGAGGCCTCCAACTTGAATAACAAGCTGCCATGACCACCCTCTGTCTCCTTCCACCAAGACAAGTATCTTGTCTGGCATCCCCTCTGCTCTAAATGTGTAATACAAAAGAAATAAAGATTAAATCAAAATATATCTACCCAGGGCCTACATCTCTCAGAAGAGACGAAACCTCAACTCCCCTCTCCAATTCTGGCCCACTCATACAGTGACTGCTCTGTTTAAATCTAACTTCTTTTTATTGGACTTTGCCACCTTCCAAATTATGGGCATCAAACGTTTCCTTGGGAACTGTGACATGCAAAATGTGCCAACTGCCCAGGTTCACTTCATCAAACTCCCTCTCCCTTTTTATAATCTGATGACTGTGTGGAACTGTGGCACTCAAAACTGTGGACTGCAGGAAACCAGAGTACATGCCTGCGCTGTTCTACAAGGCCACAAATGATTAAAAAAACACTGTATAACAAACACTGGAATTCCCTAACTGAGATGAATGGGGAGGCTCGATAACTGAAAAGATTCAAAGAGAAGGAAGATAAATGTTTTGTAAAATCAGGGAAGTGGGATTGACATACAAGGAAGGCTGATGGCAGATCAGCCTTTATATGGAATTGTGGGTGAGGGATTAAGAGAGGACACACTGGAGGGTTCATCCAGTGAGACAATGTGGATAGAGTTCAGGATAAGAGAGGTGCATTCACTGAGGGGGTTATACCACAGGCCTCCCAGATGCCAGCAGGAGATAAAGGAACAGAAATGTAGCAGGTAATGAAAGATGTAAAAGCAACAGGGTAGTTGTCATGGGTGACAAATTTCCCCAATGTTGACTGGGACTCTCTTAGAGTCAGGGCTTAGATATCACCGAATATGTTAGAAGAATGCTGGGATATTTCTTAACATAGAAGTGGATCGTCTAACCTGGGAAGGGGATCATAGAAAACATTGTACTGGGAAATGAGCCTGGCCATTGATAGAAGTTTCATTTTGGGAACGGTAAATAAGGACAAGATTGTACAGCTAATGGCAACTGTCCACATTGAACAGAATTCAGACTGAACTGTTTCTATGAGGAGGAAACACAAGGATGGTAAGGTCTGGCAGAGGGGCATAGTGAGAGATGTTATGAATTCAGACTGAAAGAAAATGAAGGATAAGGAATATTTCAGAAGTAGAAATTGGAGAAAGCCTCTGGCAACATGAAACAAGCAAGAGAGAAGTTAGAGGGAGAATCAGAGGTGTGAAACGGGAAGAAGAAATAACTTTGGTGAGAAGGGGCACTGCGGAGAGGGTACGACAACACAAGCACAGAGGAGAGAGTTTATGTCAGAAGTGTGCGAGGGACTAAATCAGTACTTCTCATCAGTATTCATCAATGTGGTCATGGAGGATAGTGAGATCAGAGAAGGGAATGTTGATATTCCAGGGCATGTTGTTCCTCAGGCAATAGAGACAAACAGGAAATTATAGACTGGTGAGATTTGGATCAATGCTAGGGAAATTATTCGAGAATATTATTAGAGAGACTTCCGGAAGAGCTCATGGAGTGAAGTCGTGCTCTTGACTCGCTCCATTACCTCTGAGTTTTTTTCCCTATGATCAGCTATATTTAACTAACCATTAAGGCATCGACTTTTACAATAATCTGAAACAAATTGGGCTTTTTGATATTCGGATGCTTTTAACGTCTGCTATGTCCAAGAACGGAAAAAATGGGAAAGACAGCAAACCTCCGGTTAGACCGTAAGGTACCGATCTCCCTCAGACTAAACCACCGTTGACTCTGAAAACTATATCGGATCTAATTCAAAGAGAAATTTCAACCTCTATAATGGAAATTTGCATCCTCAGGAAAAAGATTTTTCATTTTTTTCCACATGTTCACCATTCCTATTCAAGAATTGATTATTTTTTTTATTGACTCTCGGCTTATCTCTTCAGTGATTAAATGTGATTATGATTCTATAGCCATTTCGGACCATGCTCCACTTAAGCTTTCTATTAAAATTCAGGTCAATACACAAAATAACAGACAATGGTGTTTTAATTCGTTGCTGCTTCAGGACTCGGACTTTGTTAACTTTATGAATGAACAGATTGATTTCTTTTTTACAATCAGCTACACAGAGGATATTTCTGTGAACATTCTTTGGGATACTTTTAAAGCTTATATTCGTGGTCAGATTATCTCGTATTCTGCTGCTTTGAGGAAGAAGCTGAAGCAGGAGGAGTTGGTAATTGTGGACAAGATTAAGGAAATTGATAAGAAATATGTTACAGCTCCCTCTGAGGAGTTGTATAAACAAAGAACTGAACTTCAGATGGAGCACAGCTTGTTACTTTTGTCCTTGATTGTAAACCAATTAAAGAAAACAAGAAGTGAATTTTATGTACACAGTGACAAAGTTGCTAAACTGTTGGCTAACCAACTGAAGTCTAATTATACTAAATCTCAAATTAATCAGATTTATAATCAAAATGATCGACTGATATTTGATCATGAGATCAATCAAACCTTCTTTGATTTTTATTCTTCCTTATATCAATCTGAGTCTTTACGAGACTCTAAATATATGAATGACTTTTTAGATAACCTAGATTTCCCTGAGATTTCACAGGATATGTCTTCTATGCTTGATACTCCCATTACTATTGATGAGATTAGGAATGTTATTTCCTCTATGAACCTGGGGAAAGCTCCTGGCCCTGATGGGTTTACCGTGGGATTTTATAAGTTTTTTGCACCTTCGTTAATCCCTTGGTTCTGTAGGGTTTTGGAGGCTTCATTAAAACTTGGTAAACTTCCCAAATCCTTTTATAGAGCGTCAATCTCTCTAATATTAAAGAAGGATAAAGATCCTGCTCAATGTGCATCTTATAGACCAATATCTTTATTAAATGTTGATTCTAAAATTTTTTCTAAATTATTAGCAAACAGATTAGAAAAAGTACTCCCTTTTATTATTTCGGAAGACCAAACGGGTTTTATTAAAGGTCGTTACTCTTTCTATAACATTCGCACACTGTTAAATATTGTTTATACCCCCTCACAAAATGTTCCTGAGTGTGTTATCTCTTTAGATGCTGAAAAAGCTTTTGATAGAGTAGAATGGCCTTACTTATTTAAGGTGCTTGAAATGTTTAATTTTAGCTCGAAATTTATATCCTGGATTAATCTGTTGTATCATTCTCCTATGGCCTCGGTCCGTACTAACTCCTTAAGCTCAATTTTTTTCCCCTCTTTTTCAAGGTACTCAACAAGGTTGTCCTCTTAGTCCTTTATTATTTGATATTGCATTAGACCCTCTTGCAATTTTCATTCGAGAATCTCCAAATATTACTGGGATAACTCGGGGCTTAAAGTCCCATAAAATATCACTCTATGCTGATGACTTACTTTTATATATTTCTAATCCCCAAAAATCTATCCCTGCTGCTTTAGATTTATTAGCACAATTTAGTCTTTTTTCAGGTTATAAATTAAACCTGAGTAAGAGTGAACTTTTTCCGATTAATAAACAATTTCCCTTGTATCATAACTTTCCGTTTAAATTGATTAATAATTATTTCTCATATCTTGGGATTAAAATTACTTGTAAATACAAAGATTTATTTAAGACCAATTTTTTACCCTTAATTGATCATATTACTCAACTTCCATCTAAATGGTTTCCATTATAGTTAACTTTGGTCGTATTAATGCAGTTAAGATGTTTATTCTGCCAAAATTTATATATATATTTCAGGCATTACCAATTTTTGTTCCAAAATCTTTTTTTGATAAAGTTGACTCTAAAATTTCTTCATTTATTTGGCAAAATAAAAACCCGAGATTGGGTAAAATACATTTACAGAAAGCCAAGCGAGATGGAGGCTTAGCATTACCTAACTTTAGATTCTATTATTGGGCAATTAATATTCGACATATGAAATTTTGGTTACTTGTCCAAGATACACTATCCATTCCTAAATGGGTAGTATTGGAATTACAATCTGCTCAGGGCTATGCACTTGGCTCTATTTTAGGTTCCTCTCTTCCTTTTGATTTGAAACGCCTCAAACTGGTCTTTAACCCGATAGTTAAATATACCTTGCGTATTTGGTTTCAATTCAGAAAATTTTTTGATCTCAACCAATTTGGGCTAGCGATCCCTATTTTAGGTATATTTTTTCCTCCCTCTTTTACGGATCGTGCATTTCAAATTTGGAAGACTAAGGGTATTTCATAGTTATTGGATTTATTTTTAGATGGTTCCCTTATGTCTTTTGAACAATTATCTAATAAATATAATTTACCAAGAATACATTTTTTTTAGATATCTCCAAGTTAGAAATTTCCTAAGTACTATACTCTCTTCCTTTTTGACACTACCTCCTACATATATTTTAGATACTATAATTAACCTTAATCCATGTCAGAAAGGTGTAACGGCTATGATTTATAATATTATTATGAAACTTAGGAAAGCTCTATTTGATAAGATTAGGTCAGATTGGGAACAAGAATTGGGTTCTATTATTTCCGTGGATGACTGGGGGCAGATTTTACAATTAGTCAATACTTCCTCTATCTGTGCTAAACATTCCCTAATTCAGTTTAAAGTTGTTCATAGAGCACATATGTCCAAAGATAAATTAGCTTGTTTCTATTCTCATATTAATCCTTTTTGTGATAGATGTCCGGGGCAGATAGCCTCTTTAACTCATATGTTTTGCTCTTGTCCTACTCTGGAAACTTTTTGGAGAGACATTTTTAATATTATCTCAAAGGTATTGAATATAGATATCTCTCCTCATCATATTACTGCTATCTTTGGATTACCTAAAATTTCCAGTAATCTTTCCCCTTCAGCCCGTAGAATGATTGCATTTCTTACTTTAATAGTGAAAAGATATATCTTACAACATTGGAAAGAGCCTAATGCTCCAACTACCTTTTTTTGGTTTTCCCAGACGATATTATGCTTAAATTTGGAGAAAATTAGAAGTAATCTTTATGATTCCTCACTTAAATTTGAACAGACCTGGAGATCTTTTATTCAATATTTTCATTTAATGTAATTTTTTTTCTCTTTTGTTCCATATTTATATTCCCTTCTTGCCTTTTTTTTTATAACTGTTTTTAATGCAGGTCGGGTTTGAGGACGTGATTTTAAGTTCTTTAACTCAACCTGTTTCCAAGTTAGCCCATTGCTTTGCTTTGCTTTGCTTTTAGTTTAGTTTCATGGTGGGTTTTTTTTTGGGGTCTTTTTTGGGGTTTTTTTTTTCCTTTTCTCTATTGATAGATATATAAAAATCAGTATATTATTTTACCATATTATTTTATGTTTAAATTGCACTGTTTGTATCAATTTTTTCTTCTGTATTAATATCTCCTGTAATTTCTAACAGTGTATTAGTGCCTTTATGGTTTACCTTTTGTATACTTATTCAATAAAAAGATTTAAAAAGAAAGAATATTATTAGAGATAGGATCTCTCATAAAAGTTAGGAGGGTAAAAGGAGGATATCATGATTCAGAGGCAAAGTGAGCAAAATCCAAGAGATTCTCTTGCTATATTCATAGGAAAAGGTAAGTTAGACACAGAATCGTTCCCCTTGGAGGTGAACATGGCCATCTGTGTGTGGAGGCAAATGAAATAGGAGAGGCTTTCCATGAATATTTCCAACAGTTATTTCACCATTGCAAGAATTCTTTAAGGTTGTTAAATCTCCAGGGCCTTATCAGGTACATTCTTGTACTTTGTGGGAAGCTGGAGAATACACTGTGGAGGCCAGGGGAGAGATTATTTTGCTTCATCTCAGGCACCAGTTGAGGTTGCACATGATTGGACAGGGTGACTAATGTGGAATTGATAGTTTTGAGGCCAAGACTGTGGATGATATGAAGAGGCAGGCAGTGTTGAGGAAGCAGGGAGTCTGCAGTAGCATTTGACAGATTTGGAGAATGGACAAGGAAGTGCCAGATAAAATACAGCATAAGGAACTGTGTGGTCATGTACTCTGGTAGGAGGAATAACAGCCTAGGCTCTTTCTAATCAGGGAGAGAACAGAAATCAGTTGTGCAAAGGGTCTTAGTGCACGATTTCCTAAAGGTTAATGTACACATTGAGTTAGTAGTGAGGAAGGCAAATGCATGCATTTCAAGAGAACTAGAAAATAAAAGCAAATGCTGAGGCTTTGGTCAGACCTCGTTTGGAGTATCATGAGCAGGCTTGGGTAACTTTTCTAAGAAAGGATGTGCTGGCATTGCAGAGGCTGTAGTGGAAATTCACGAGAATGATCCCAGGACTGAAAGAGTTAGGATATAATAATCATTTGATAATCTGGGCCTGCAGTCACTGGAGTCTAGAAGAATGAGGGAGAATCTTATAGAAACACATTGAATATTGAACGGCCAAGATAGCGTTGATGTGAGAGGATGTTTCCAATAATGGAGGAATCCAGAACCAAACCACACCCTCGATAGAAAGAGGCCCCTCTAGAATAGAGATGAGTAATGTCATTAGTCAGAACCATAGAAACTACAGCACAGAAACAGGCCCTTTGGCCCTTCTTGGCTGTGCCGAACCATTTTCTGCCTAGTCCCACTGACCTGCACACGGACCATATCCCTCTATACACCTCCCATCCATGTATCTGTCCAATTTATTCTTAAATGTTAAACAAGAACCCACATTTACCACCTCGTCTGGCAGCTCATTCCATACTCCCACTACTCTCTGTGTGAAGAAGCCCCCCACTAATGTTCCCTTTAAACTTTTCCCCCCTGACCCTTAACCCATGTCCTCTGGTTTATTTCTCCCCTTGCCTCAGTGGAAAAAGCCTGCTTGCATTCACTCTATCTATACCCATCATAATTTTATATACCTCTATCAAATCTCCCCTCATTCTTCTACGCTCCAGGGAATAAAGTCCTAACATATTCAACCTTTCTCTGTAACTGAGTTTCTCAAGTCCCAGCAACATCCTTGTAAACCTTCTCTGCACTCTTTCAACCTTATTTATATCCTTCCTGTAATTTGGTGACCAAATCTGAACACAATACTCCAGATTCGGCCTCACCAATGCCTTATACAACCTCATCATAACATTCCAGCTCTTATACTCAATACTTTGATTAATAAAGGCCAATGTACCAAAAGCTCTCTTTACAACCCTATCTACCTGTGATGCCACTTTTAGGGAATTTTGTATCTCTATTCCCAGATCCCTCTGTTCCACTGCACTCCTCAGTGCCTTACCATTAACCCTGTATGTTCTACATTGGTTTGTCCTTCCAACTTCTAATACCTCACACTTGTCAGTATTAAACTGCATCTGCCATTTTTCAGCCCATTTTTACAGCTGGTCCAAGTCCCTCTGCAGGCTCTGAAAACCTTCCTCACTGTCTACTACACCTCCAATCTTTGTATCATCAGCAAACTTGCCGATCCAATTTACCACATTATCATCCAGATCATTGATATAGATGATAAATAACAATGGACCCAGCACTGATCCCTGTGGCACACCACTAGTCACAGGCCTCCACTCAGAGAAGTAATTCTCCACCACCGCTCTCTGGCTTCTTCTATCGAGCCAATGTCTAATCCAATTTACCACCGCTCCATGTATACCTAGCGACTGAATTTTCCTAACTAACCTCCCATGCGGGACCTTGTCAAAGGCCTTACTGAAGTCCATGTAGACAATATCCACTGCCTTCCCTTCATCCACTTTCCTGGTAACCTCCTCAAAAAACTCCAACAGATTGGTCAAACATGACCTACCACACACAAAGCCATGTTGACTCTCCCTAATAAGCCCCTGTCTATCCAAATGCTTGTAGATTCCGTCTCTTAGTACTCCCTCCAATAACTTACCTACTACTGACGTTAAACTCACCGGCCTATAATTTCCCGGATTACTTTTCAATCCTTTTTTAAACAACAGAACAACATGAGCCACTCTCCAATCCTCCAGCACTTCACCCGGAGACAGCGACATTTTAAATATTTCAGCCAGGGCCCCTGCAATTTCAACACTAGTCTCCTTCAAGGTCCGAGGGAACACTCTGTCAGGTCCCGGGGATTTATCCACTTTAATTTTCCTCAAGACAGCAAGCACCTCCTCCTTTTCAATCTGTACAGTTTCCATGGTCTCACTACTTGATTCCCTCAATTCCATAGACTTCATGCCAGCTTCCTTAGTAAATACAGACGCAAAAAACCTATTTAAGATCTCCCCCATTTCCTTTGGTTCCGCACAAAGCCGCCCACTCTGATCTTCAAGAGGACCAATTTTATCCCTTACAATCCTTTTGCTCTTAATATACTTGTAAAAGCTCTTTGGATTATCCTTCACTTTGACTGCCAAGGCAACCTCATGTTTTCTTTTTGCCCTCCTGATTTCTTTCTTAAGTATTTTCTTGCACTTCTTATACTCCTCAAGCACCTGATTTACCCCCTGTTTCCTATACATTTCATACAACTCCCTCTTCTTCTTTATCAGAGTTGCCATATCCCTTGAGAACCAAGGTTCCTTATTCCTATTCAATTTGCCTTTAATCCTGACAGGAACATACAAACTCTGCACTCTCAAAATTTCCCCTTTGAAGGCTTCCCACCTACCAATCACATCTTTGCCAGAGAACAACCTGTCCCAATCCACGCTTTTTAGATCCTTTCTCATTTCTTCAAATCTGGCCTCCTTCCAGTTCCGAACCTCAACCCTAGGACCAGATTCATCGTTGTCCATGATCAAATTGAAACTAATGACGTTATGATCACTGGAACCAAAGTGCTCCCCTACACAGACTTCTGTCACTTGCCCTAATTCGTTTCCTAACAGGAGATCCAATATTGCATCCCCTCTAGTTGGTCCCTCTATATATTGATTTAGAAAACTTTCCTGAACACATTTTACAAACTCTAAACCATCTAGACCCCTAACAGTATGGGAGTCCCAATCAATGTATGGAAAATTAAAATCCCCTACCACCACAACTTTATGTTTCCTGCAGTTGCCTGCTATCTCTCTGCAGATTTGCTCTTCCAAGTCTCGTTGACTATTGGGTGGTCTGTAATACAATCCCACTAACGTGGCCATACCTTTCCTGTTTCTCAGCTCCACCCATAAGGACTCAGTAGACAAGCCCTCTAATCTGTCCTGCCTGAGCACTGCTGTAATATTTTCCCTAACAAGCAATGCTACTTCCCCACCTTTCATTCCTCTGCCTCGATCACATCTGAAACATCGGAACCCTGGAATATTAAGCTGCCAGTCCTGCCCCTCCTGTAACCAAGTTTCACTAATTGCTACTCATCATAATTCCACGTGTCAATCCACGCCCTCAACTCAACGGCCTTCCCCGCAATACTCCTAGCATTGAAGTATATACACCTCAGAAGATGAATGAATGAATGGATTTCATTTCCACAGGCAGCCATAAAGGCAGTCAGTGGGTTTATTTAAAGCAGAGGTTCATAGATTTTTAATTATTATTAAGGGTATCAAAGTTTGTGGGTAGAAGGCAGGAGAATGGGGTTGAGAGGGATATATGATGGAATGGCAGAACAGACTGAATGGGCCAAAAGGCCTAATCCTGCTCCTATGACTTCAGGTCTGATGGTTTATGCGGTGCCATTGTTTAAAAAGGGTAGTGGAAACTACAGGCCCATCAGTCTGTAATGTGTTGGAGGGGTTTCTGAAGGACAGGATCTACCGACATTTGGTTTGATTCAAGACAGTCAGCACAGTTTTGTGCAAGGGAAATTATGTCTGGTAAATTTCTTGCAGCCTTTTGAGGGGTTTCACAAGGGTGTAGATGATGTTAGGGCTGCGGATGTTGTCTATATGGACATTAGCCAGGCCTTTGACTACAGTCTGGAAGGTTAGATCTAGAAACTGGAATCTGGGGAGATAGTTGATTGATTCCATAATTGCCTCCATGACAGGAGGCAGAGGCTGATGGTTGAGGGTTGTGTCTCAGACTGGAGCTGTCTGTCTAGTGGTGTGCCACTGGGTGACAGGACCTTTGTTGTTTGTGATTTATATAAATAATGTCCGTGTGAATGTGTAATTCACTGAAAGTGACGTCTCAGCTAGATACGGTGGTGAAGATGGGGTTTGATCTGCTGGCCTTCATCATTCATGTCACTGAGTACAAGAGTTGAGAAGAAGTGTTGCAGATACACAAGTCTTTGGTGAGGACTGATTAAAGGAAACCATACAACAGGAATTCTGCAGATGCTGGAAATTCAAGCAACACACATCAAAATTGCTGGTGAATGCAGCAGGCCAGGCAGCATCTCTAGGAAGAGGTACAGTCGATGTTTCAGGCTGAGACCCTTCCTCAGGACTAACTGAAAGAAGAGCTAGTAAGAGATTTGAAAGTGAGAGGGGGAGGGGGAGATCCAAAATGATAGGAGAAGACAGGAGGGGGAGGGATGGAGCCAAGAGCTGGACAGTTGATTGGCAAAAGGGATATGAGAGGATCATGGGACAGGAGGCCCAGGGAGAAGGAAAAGGGGGAGGGGGGAAAACCCAGAGGATGGGCAAGGGGTATAGTGAGAGGGACAGAGGGAGAAAAAGGAGAGAGAGAGAGAAAGAACGTGTGTATAATAATAAATAACGGATGGGGTACGAGGGGGAGGTGGGGCATTCACAGAAGTGTGATAAGTCAATGTTCATTGCCATCAGGTTGGATGCTACCCAGACGGAATATAAAGTGTTGTTCCTCCAACCTGAGTGTGGCTTCATCTTTACAGTAGAGGAGGCCGTGGATAGACATATCAGAATGGGAATGGGACGTGGAATTAAAATGTGTGGCCACTGGGAGATCCTGCTTTCTCTGGCGGACAGAGCATAGATGTTCAGCAAAGCGGTCTCCCAGTCTGCTTCGGGCCTCGCCAATATATAGAAGGCCACATTGGGAGCACCGGACGCAGTATATCACCCCAGCCGACTCACAGGTGAAGTGTCGCCTCACCTGGAAGGACTGTCTGGGGCCCTGAATGGTGGTAAGGGCGGAAGTGTAAGGGCATGTGTAGCATTTGTTCCACTTACAAGGATAAGTGCCAGAAGGAAAATCAGTGGGGAGGGATGAGGGGGACAAATGGACAAGGGAGTCACGTAGGGAGCAATCCCTGCGGAAAACAGAGGGGCGGGGGAGGGAAAGATGTGCTTAGTGGTGGGATCCCGTTGGAGGTGGCGGAAGTTACGGAGAATAATATGTTGAACCCGGAGGCTGGTGGGGTGGTAGGTGAGGACCAGGAGAACCCTATTCCTAGTGGGGTGGTGGGAGGATGGAGTGAGAGCAGATGTTCGTGAAATAGGGGAGATGCATTTGAGAGCAGAGTTGATGGTGAAGGAGGGGAAGCCCCTTTCTTTTTTAAAAAAAAAAAAGACATCTCCCTTGTCCTGGAATGAAAAGCCTCATCTTGAGAGCAGATGCGGTGGAGACGGAGGAATTGCGAGAAGGGGATGGCATTTTTGTAAGAGACATGGTGAGAGGAGGAATAGTCGAGATGGCTGTGAGAGTCAGTAGGCTTATAGTAGACATCAGTGGATAAGCTGTCTCCAGAGACAGAGACAGAAAGATCTAGAAAGGGGAGGGAGGTGTCGGAAATGGACCAGGTAAACTTGAGGGCAGGGTGAAGGTTGGAGGCAAAGTTAATAAAGTCAACGAGCTCAGCATGCGTGCAGGAAACAGCGCCAATGTAGTCGTTGATGTAGCGAAGGAAAAGTGGGGGACAGATACCAGAATAGGTACGGAACATAGATTGTTCCACAAAGCCAAGAAAAAGGCAGGTATAGCTACACCTTTAGTTTGGAGGAAGTGGGAGGAGCCAAAGGAGAAATTATTAAGAGTAAGACCATGGCGACTTTGGCCTATTTTTTCATGTGTTGCCAAGTACCCGAAAATACATCCTTGACAATTGACTCCATCATCTTCCCAACCACTGAGATCGGACGAGCTGGCCTATGATTTGCTTTCTTCTGCTTCCATCTCTTCTTTAAGAGTGGATGACCTTTGCAATTTTCCTGTTCTCTGGAACCACACCAGAATCCAGAGATTATGGAAAGATTATTACTAAAACTGCCACAATCTCTTCAGCCACATCTTTCATAGCACTGGTGTAGATAATGTGGTTCAAGTGAATTATTTACCTTCAGACCTTTCAGTTTCCCAAGGACCACCTCCCTAGTAAAGGCAAAATTACTCATTTCTGCCCCCTAATTCTCTTGAATTTCCAGCAGACTGCTAATGTCTTCCCCAGTGATGACTGATGCACAATACTTATTCAGTTTGTCTGCCATTTCCCTATACCCCATTACTACCTCTCCAGTAACAACTTCCAATGAACCAATATCTACTTTTGCCTCTCTTTTACACTTTGTATATCTAAAGAAACTTTTGGTATCCTCTTTAATACCAGTGGCTAGCTTCCAACTTTTTCCTCTCTTTATGACTCTTTTCGTTGCCTTTTGTTGGTTTTAAAAGTTGTAAATCTTCTGAGAGTCAAGGACATCTCAGAGCAGATACAGAACAGGTGTTCATTCAGCCAGAGGTGGTGGTTCACGTCGGTATCAATGGACAGGTAGAAAAGGAATGATGTCCCACAGTGAATATAGGGAGTTAGGGAACAAGTTATGGAGCAGAACCTGAAAGGTTGTAATCTCCGGGTTACTGCCAGTGCCCTGTAGTAGTAGGGATACAAACAGAAAGTGAGAGCAGATTAATGTGTGGTTGAGGAGCTGATACAGGGACAGGGTTTCAGGATTACGGAACATTGGAACCTCTTCTGGTGCTGGGGTGATATTTACAAGAGGGATGGTTTGCAGTTTCACTGGAGGGCAGTCAGGATCATGAGGTTCATTGCTGCTCCCTGTGAGGGTTGAAACGAGATTGACAGGGGGATGTGAAACAGAACACCAGTCACTGAATGGAGAGATTGAAGCTGAGTTAGATGCCAGGCACAGCAATATGTAACGATGGATTTTGCAGCAAATCCACATCTGACCTGGAGTTTGTTGAAAGACCAGGGCAGTGTTTCAGGGCCAGTTTTTTCCAGTAAGAGGGAGGGTCAAGAATGGCAAGGTTCAGGAACCTTGGATGATGAGACAGGAAGTTAATTTAATCAAGGAGGAGGAAGAAGCATAAGTAAGGCTTAGGAAGCTAGAATCAAACAGGGTGTTTGAGGACTATATTTAAAAAATAGGGGAACTCAAGAACATTCGGAGAGCTGGAAACACTGATGAAAAATCTCCGGCAAGTAGGATTGAAGATAATCCAATTGCATTCCATACATTCGTTGTGGTGAAAAGGATACCTAGGGCTGCACTTTGGGAGATCCAACATCAAGGGTGTGTACACAGTTAATGGCAGGAACATTAACAGTATTGACAAAGAGAAGGATGTCGAGGTTCAGAGACATCGGTTCCCTAAAACTGGGAGCACAGGTTGACAGGGAGGTGAAGTCGGTGTATGGCATGTTTACCTTCATCAGGCAAGGCATTGAGTTCAAGCCCCAGGACATGATGTTACAGGTTTATAAAATGCTGGTTAGGCCACATTGAGAGTATCGTGTTCAGTTCTGATCACCTCATTATAGGAAGCATGTGGAGGGTTTGGAGCAGGATGTCTGGAGGAGGTGTGCGCTGAGGAGAGGCTCGACATGCTGAAACTTTTTGCTTCTGGAGTGGCGTCGGCTCAGGAGAGATTTGATAGAAACCTGTGGAATTTTGTGGTCATAGTTGGTGTAGACAGCCAGTAATATTTTTCACAGAAGGCATGTATTTAAACTCAGAGGAAGAAAGTGAAGACAACAGATTGATGGAGACATGGAATGCACTGTCAGGGGTGGTGGCAGAGACAGAGAGCACAGGAGTATTTAAGGAAATCTTAGACAGTCACAAGAATATGTAGAGAAGGGCCAAAGGGCCACTCCTGTACTGTCCTTTGTTCTCTGAACAGCAGATGGCCCCTGGGCATGGATCCGTGCGGGAGACTGGGATATTATATTTAAAAGTTAAAGTCTGTCCCGAGCCTTGTGGCCCATCAGGCCGGTGCTTATGCCGGTTTCTGTGGCGTGAAGCGACTGAGAGTACGAGACCGCCCCCCCCACCCCGCCCCATAGGTCGCCAGTCTATCGCCAGGTTAACCCCCAGCATTTGCAGGTACCCATTTTCAGCTGGGTGGACTGGAGCAGTGTGTGGTTATCCCCAACAGAAAAATGGTTGTCGGAGGGGCCGGACCGGCAACTCAGTTTCGCAGTACAAATGCTACAGGTACGATGGAGTGGAGGGGAGAGAGACGGAGAGATGTGTTTGACCAGAGAGAACATCTCAGTGGTACTTAGAGAAGACATCCCTGGGGGTTGCCGCATCATGTAGACTGGGACCGCCGCACTGCAAAAGGGTTGGTGGCGCACAATTTATTCTGTGTGTCCGGTTTTATCCATCAGTATTTAGAAGTTCCTACTAGAGGCAGGACAGCACTGAACCTCCTTGTCGATCCACCCACCCCCTCCCTTTTCTCCCTGGCACAAACAAAAGTCTGTTGTCAGAGCGACCCACCGTCTCACAGAGGGAGCCGTGTCTCGGGAGATCTGACCAAACTGACCCCTTCTTTGCAAAATGTTCATTTATACTTCAGAGACCCAGGCGGACGAGATTTTCAGTAAATACTGTCGGTTCCACAAGGTAAATGTACTTTTGTAGATAAATGTAAATATTATTGGAGGCAGTGAGAATTGCTCATGAAGCCATCAGCAGGCGATGTTCCCGCCTGCTGCACACCGGAACGGTCCCGGGTCAACCCGCAATGTGAAACCCAGACAACACGGTTTCAGGTCACGAAGAGCGGAATCGTTCAATGATCGGAGATTAAATTCTCCGTCCGGGGGCTGACTCTGGAAATTAATTTCACGACCCTAGGCCGAGTGAACCCGCTGACTCTCCGCAAGGGGAGAGCTGCATTGCGCCGGCAGAGAGGGGAAATGAGTCAGGACCGAAGTGGACCGATTTCTGTGCAGATAGATATCGATTTACTTCGCGGAAGAAACGTGACGGACATTGAACTGTCGTGACTGTGACAGATACAGAGTCCAGTTACTCTGAACGGAAATCATCCGCTGCTCAGCCCTTCCACAGACACTGTGAGTGGCTCTGAAAAGAGCCTTTGGGTAAATAGGTTCAGCTTACGTCGCTTCACTTACTGGCACCGCCGGTTTTCTTGGGCAACAGCACGGCCTGGATATTGGGTAACACACCGCCCTGAGCGATAGTCACCCCTCCCAGCAGCTTGTTGAGCTCCTCGTCGTTGCGGACGGCCAGCTGCAGGTGTCGGGGGATGATGCGGGTTTTCTTATTGTCCCGGGCCGCGTTGCCGGCCAATTCGAGGATTTCGGCTGTCAGATACTCGAGCACAGCAGCCAGATAGACCGGGGCTCCGGCACCCACCCGCTCAGCATAGTTGCCCTTTCTTAGGAGTCTGTGAACCCGGCCGACCGGGAACTGCAGTCCAGCCCGGGACGAGCGAGATTTGGCCTTGGACCGAACTTTGCCAGCGGTGCCTTTTCCACGTCCAGACATTTCCACAGTCACAACAACCGCTCCAACAAGAATGAAAGAATGTTCGCCCCGCCCCAACTCGCCCTTTTTATACCTTCTTTGAGAATGCAAACCAATGCACATGATTGGTTTGATACTGCTTGCTTTCATTGGTGAAAAGAACTGCACCAATCGACGAACTGCCTTAATCACCAATCAGCAGTCCGTGAAGGTAGAAGCGCGGAAAGTAACCGTCTCCTCCCCAAAGTTCACTGAAAAATGGAAAAAGCCCGCCAGAAAATAAATCTCTGTTTCAAATTTAATCAGAAATTAAATAATTGCTGATCTGTTTGACGACTGAGTGTTCGTACTTCCCCGTTACTGAAACCGGGCACATTTAATGCAAGTGTAGTTGATATTGAAATGTCTGGGAACTCAATTCTCTGATTTCATTCAACCCGTAATCAAACCGAGTAAAACTGACACTCAGCTTCTGCCCGGTGCTGGTCATTGTGTAAACGTTATCAGGTTATGGACAAACGGCTCTTCTCAAACTGTGACCAGCGGCTAGTCTGCAATTTAAAAAGTTGTTCTATGAAAGAATCGTGAACTCGTGCCGGCCTCGCATTGAAATAATATTCAGAGAAGTTACCCAACTGTATTTAATAAACTCCTGAACCCACAGCTAAAACAGCAATGGCAGCAATCCTCCGCTCGACATGTATACCGGCAGGGACAGACTAAATGGGGATGGGGAGGTAACAATTCCGTGTCAGAAACACCGGGATTATACGGGGAAGATGAACCGGACATTCCAACCGCTCTTTAGCTCTTGTAAGAGTCACCACACATAATATGCGCCATGTATTGCCTAAATGCTGGTACAACTCTCAGTGAAATCGTGAGTGGCTCTTAAAAGAACCGGTGTGTTTTTGATCATCTCACTGGGGAGCTTCACTTGGAGCTGGTGTACTTGGTCACCGCCTTTGTCCCTTCGGAAACGGCGTGCTTGGCCAGCTCCCCGGGCAGCAGCAGGCGCACGGCGGTCTGGATCTCCCGTGAGGTGATGGTTGACCGCTTGTTGTAATGGGCCAGGCGGGAAGCCTCGCCCCCGATGCGCTCGAAGATATCGTTGACGAATGAGTTCATGATGCTCATGGCCTTGGGGGAGATGCCAGTATCGGGGTGAACCTGCTTCATCACTTTGTAGATGTAGATGGAGTAACTCTCCTTCCTCAGTCTCTTGCGCTTTTTCCCTACCTTGCCTGCTGGTTTGGGCAGAGTTTTCTTGGCGCCCTTCTTCGGAGCGGGTTTTGCTGTCTCAGGCACTTCAGCTGACCGCTTCAGAACCAGAAATAAGCGAAACGGACCCGGAGCACAAATTAAATAGGCAGCGCCAAGAGGTGTATGCTAATGAGGGATGGGATGCCTCGGATTCTCAATGGCTATTTGAAACAACGATTCATGCAGTAAATTCATTTGTTTGGATAGCTAAAGGAATTCGTTCAACCAATCAGAACTCGTTCTGCACTACCCAGTGTTCGTTTTGGGTGACACCGTGGACAGGGAACTGTCGCCGATCTGGTGAGTTGCCGCTGCGGTTAATTCCGCAGGAAGGAAATCTAAAATACAAAATGGACCAACTACAGCGGCAGTATTCGGTCATTCGGCCCGTCGTATCTGCTAGAAAAGCAGATGGAATAAGAAAAACACACAGTTGATAATATGAAACGTTTATGTAATGAAACAGGACAGCCGGAGACTGAAGGTCAAATGGACCAGGTGAAAGATAAATTTACTGCAGCAGCATCATAAACACATAGTATCCACGATACAGTGCTCACAAGAACTAAACTGCTGTACAGAATTGTAAAAAGAGAAGAGAATTAGCAGTTAGTCCTGACGAAGGGTCTCGGCCCAAAACGTCGACTGTACCTCTTTCCCAGAGATGCTGCCTGGCCTGCTGCGTTCACCAGCAACTTTGATGTGTGTTGCAGAGAATTTGAACGAGTTTTAGACAGTCCACTGCAGTGTAAATTGATCAAAGTGGTGCTGTCTTGAGGTGGGGAGGAGCGTTGTTCGGGTTTGTGAAAGTACGTAATGTCCGTACATTACGTTCAGGGTTCACTCTGTACCCGTCAGTCTCTGGTACGGTGTGAGAGTGTGGGGTTCACTCTGTCCCTGTCAGTCTCTGGTACAGTGTGAGAGTGTGGGGTTTATTCTGTACCTGTCAGTCTCTAGTACAGTGTGAGAGTGTGGGGTTCATTCTGTCCCTGTCAGTCTCTGGTACAGTGTGAGAGTGTGGGGTTCATTCGGTCCCTGTCAGTCTCTGGTACAGTGCGAGTGTGGGGTTCATTCTGTACCTGTCAGTCTCTGGTACAGTGTGAGAGTGTTGGGGTTATTCTGTACCTGTCAGTCTCTGGTACAGTGTGAGAGTGTGGGGTTCATTCTGTCCCTGTCAGTCTCTGGTACAGTGTGAGAGTCTGGGGTTCATTCTGGACCCGTCAGTCTCTAGTACAGTGTGAGAGTGTGGGGTTCATTCTGTGCCCGTCAGTCTCTGGTGCAGTGTGAGAGTGTGGGGTTCATTCTGTCCCTGTCAGTCTCTGGTACAGTGCGAGAGTGTGGGGTTCATTCTGTACCTGTCAGTCTCTGGTACAGTGTGAGAGTGTGGGCTTCATTCTGTACCTGTCAGTCTCGGTACAGTGCGAGAGCGTGGGGTTCATTCTGTACCTGTCAGTCTCTGGTACAGTGTGAGAGTGTGGGGTTCATTCTCTACCTGTCAGTCTCTGGTACAGTGTGAGAGTGTGGGGTTCATTCTCTACCAGTCAGTCTCTGGTACAGTGCGAGAGTGTGGGGTTCATTCTCTACCTGTCAGTCTCTGGTACAGTGAGAGAGTGTGGGGTTTTTTCTGTACCTGTCAGTCTCTGGTACAGTGCGAGAGTGTGGGGTTCATTCTGACCCTGTCAGTCTCTGGTACAGTGAGAGAGTGTGGGGTTCATTCTGTGCCCGTCAGTCTCTGGTACAGTGCGAGAGTGTGGGGTTCATTCTGTCCCTGTCAGTCTCTGGTACAGTGAGAGAGTGTGGGGTTCATTCTGTACCTGTCAGTCTCTGGTACAGTGCGAGAGTGTGGGGTTCACTCTGTCCCTGTCAGTCTCTGGTACAGTGTGAGAGTGTGGGGTTTATTCTGTACCTGTCAGTCTCTAGTACAGTGTGAGAGTGTGGGGTTCATTCTGTCCCTGTCAGTCTCTGGTACAGTGTGAGAGTGTGGGGTTCATTCGGTCCCTGTCAGTCTCTGGTACAGTGCGAGTGTGGGGTTCATTCTGTACCTGTCAGTCTCTGGTACAGTGTGAGAGTGTTGGGGTTATTCTGTACCTGTCAGTCTCTGGTACAGTGTGAGAGTGTGGGGTTCATTCTGTCCCTGTCAGTCTCTGGTACAGTGTGAGAGTCTGGGGTTCATTCTGGACCCGTCAGTCTCTAGTACAGTGTGAGAGTGTGGGGTTCATTCTGTGCCCGTCAGTCTCTGGTGCAGTGTGAGAGTGTGGGGTTCATTCTGTCCCTGTCAGTCTCTGGTACAGTGCGAGAGTGTGGGGTTCATTCTGTACCTGTCAGTCTCTGGTACAGTGTGAGAGTGTGGGCTTCATTCTGTACCTGTCAGTCTCGGTACAGTGCGAGAGCGTGGGGTTCATTCTGTACCTGTCAGTCTCTGGTACAGTGTGAGAGTGTGGGGTTCATTCTCTACCTGTCAGTCTCTGGTACAGTGTGAGAGTGTGGGGTTCATTCTCTACCAGTCAGTCTCTGGTACAGTGCGAGAGTGTGGGGTTCATTCTCTACCTGTCAGTCTCTGGTACAGTGAGAGAGTGTGGGGTTTTTTCTGTACCTGTCAGTCTCTGGTACAGTGCGAGAGTGTGGGGTTCATTCTGACCCTGTCAGTCTCTGGTACAGTGAGAGAGTGTGGGGTTCATTCTGTGCCCGTCAGTCTCTGGTACAGTGCGAGAGTGTGGGGTTCATTCTGTCCCTGTCAGTCTCTGGTACAGTGAGAGAGTGTGGGGTTCATTCTGTACCTGTCAGTCTCTGGTACAGTGCGAGAGTGTGGGGTTCATTCTGTCCCTGTCGGTCTCTGGTACAGTGTGAGAGTGTGGGGTTTATTCTGTACCTCTCAGTCTCTAGTACACTGTGAGAGTGTGGGGTTCATTCTGTCCCTGTCAGTCTCTGGTACAGTGTGAGAGTGTGGGGTTTACTCTGTACCTGTCAGTCTCTAGTACAGTGTGAGAGTGTGGGGTTCATTCTGTCCCTGTCAGTCTCTGGTACCGTGTGAGACTGTGGGGTTCATTCTGTACCTGTCAGTCTCTGGTACTGTGCGAGAGTATGGGGTTCATTCTGTACCTGTCAGTCTCTGGTACAGTGCGAGAGTGTGGGGTTCATTCTGTGCCTGTCAGTCTCTGGTACAGTGTGAGAGTGTGGGGTTCATTCTGTGCCCGTCAGTCTCTGGTGCAGTGTGAGAGTGTGGGGTTCATTCTGTCCCTGTCAGTCTCTGGTACAGTGCGAGAGTGTGGGGTTCATTCTGTACCTGTCAGTCTCTGGTACAGTGTGAGAGTGTGGGGTTCATTCTGTACCTGTCAGTCTCTGGTACAGTGTGAGAGTGTGGGGTTCATTCTGTACCTGTCAGTCTCTGGTACAGTGTGAGAGTGTGGGGTTCATTCTCTACCAGTCAGTCTCTGGTACAGTGAGAGAGTGTGGGGTTCATTCTGTACCTGTCAGTCTCTGGTACAGTGAGAGAGTGTGGGGTTCATTCTGTCCCTGTCAGTCTCTGGTACAGTGCGAGAGTGTGGGGTTCATTCTGACCCTGTCAGTCTCTGGTACAGAGCGAGAGTGTGAGGTTCATTCTGTGCCCGTCAGTCTCTGATACAGTGCGAGAGTGTGGGGTTCATTCTGTCCCTGTCGGTCTATGGTACAGTGAGAGAGTGTGGGGTTCATTCTGTACCTGTCAGTCTCTGGTACAGTGCGAGAGTGTGGGGTTCATTCTGTCCCTGTCGGTCTCTGGTACAGTGTGAGAGTGTGGGGTTCATTCTGTCCCAGTCAGTCTCTGATACAGTGTGAGAGTGTGGGGTTTATTCTGTACCTGTCAGTCTCTATTACAGTGTGAGAGTGTGGGGTTCATTCTGTCCCTGTCAGTCTCTGGTACCGTGTGAGAGTGTGGGGATCATTCTGTGCCCGTCATTCTCTGGTACAGTGTGAGAGTGTGGGGTTCATTCTGTACCTGTCAGTCTCTGGTACTGTGCGAGAGTGTGGGGTTCATTCTGTACCTGTCAGTCACTGGTACAGTGCGAGAGTGTGGGGTTCATTCTGTGCCTGTCAGTCTCTGGTACAGTGTGAGAGTGTGGGGGTTATTCTGTACCTGTCAGTCTCTGGTACAGTGTGAAAGCGTGGGGTTCATTCTGTCCCTGTCAGTCTCTGGTACAGTGTGTCAGTGTGGGGTTCATTCTGGACCCGTCAGTCTCTAGAACAGAGTGAGAGTGTGGGATTCATTCTGTGCCCGTCAGTCTCTGGTACAGTGTGAGAGTGTGGGGTTCATTCACTACCTGTCAGTCTGTGGTACAGTGCGAGAGTGTGGGGTTCATTCGGTCCCTGTCGGTCTCTGGTACAGTGTGAGAGTGTGGGGTTTATTCTGTACCTGTCAGTCTCTAGTACAGTGTGAGAGTGTGGGGTTTATACTCTACCTGTCAGTCTCAGGTACAGTGTGAGAGTGTGGAGTTCATTCTGTCTCTGTCAGTCTCTGGTACAGTCTGAGAGTGCGGGGTTCATTCTGTACCTGTCAGTCTCTGGTACAGTGTGAGAGTGAGGGGTTCATTCTGTACCTGTCAGTCTCTGGTACAGTGTGAGAGTGTGGGGTTCACTCTGTCCCTGTCAGTCTCTGGTACAGTGTGAGAGTGTGGGGTTTATTCTGTACCTTTCAGTCTCTGGTACAGTGTGAGAATGTGGGGTTCATTCTGTCCCTGTCAGTCTCTGGTACAGTTGGACAGTGTGGGGTTCATTCTGTCCCTGTCAGTCTCTGGTACAGTGTGAGAGTGTGGGGTTCATTCTCTACCTGTCAGTCTCTGGTACAGTGCGAGAGTGTGGGATTCATTCTGTCCCTGTCATTGTCCGGTACAGTGCGAGAGTGTGGGGTTCATTCTGTCCCTGTCTGTCTCCGGTACAGTGCGAGAGAGTGGGGTTCATTCTGTACCTGTCAGTCTCTGGTACAGTGTGAGAGTGTGGGTTCATTCTGTACCTGTCAGTCTCTGGTACAGTGTGAGAGTGTGGGGTTCATTCTGTACCTGTCAATCTCTGGTACAGTGTGAGAGTGTGGGGTTCATTCTGTGCCCGTCATTCTCTGGTACAGTGTGAGAGTGTGGGGTTCATTCTCTACCTGTCAGTCTCTGGTACAGTGTGAGAGTGTGGGGTTCATTCTCTACCAGTCAGTCTCTGGTACAGTGCGAGAGTGTGGGGTTCATTCTGTACCTGTCAGTCTCTGGTACAGTGAGAGAGTGTGGGGTTTATTCTGTACCTGTCAGTCTCTAGTACAGTGTGAGAGTGTGGAGTTCATTCTGTCTCTGTCAGTCTCTGGTACAGTGTGAGAGTGTGGGGTTCATTCTGTACCTGTCAGTCTCTGGTACAGTGTGAGAGTGTGGGGTTTATTCTGTACCTGTCAGTCTCTAGTACAGTGTGAGAGTGTGGAGTTCATTCTGTCTCTGTCAGTCTCTGGTACAGTGTGAGAGTGTGGGGTTCATTCTGTACCAGTCAGTCTCTGGTACAGTGTGAGAGTGTGGGGTTCATTCTGTACCTGTCAGTCTCTGGTACAGTGTGAGAGTGTGGGGTTCACTCTGTGCCTGTCAGTCTCTGGTACAGTGTGAGAGTGTGGGGTTTATTCTGTACCTTTCAGTCTCTGGTACAGTGTGAGAATGTGGGGTTCATTCTGTCCCTGTCAGTCTCTGGTACAGTGTGAGAGTGTGGGGTTCATTCTGTCCCTGTCAGTCCCTGGTACAGTGTGAGAGTGTGGGATTCATTCTGGACCCGTCAGTCTCTGGTACAGTGTGAGAGTGTGGGGTTCATTCTCTACCTGTCAGTCTCTGGTACAGTGCGAGAGTGTGGGATTCATTCTGTGCCTGTCGGTCTCTGGTAAAGTGCGAGAGTGTGGGGTTCATTCTGTCCCTGTCAGTCTCCGGTACTGTGCGAGAGTGTGGGGTTCATTCTGTACCTGTCAGTCTCTGGTACAGTGTGAGAGTGTGGGGTTTATTCTGTACCTGTCAGTCTCTAGTACAGTGTGAGAGTGTGGGGTTCATTCTGTCCCTGTCAGTCTCTGGTGCAGTGTGAGAGTGTGGGGTTCATTCGGTCCCTGTCAGTCTCTGGTACAGTGCGAGAGTGTGGGGTTCATTCTGTCCCTGTCAGTCTCTGGTACAGTGTGAGAGTGTTTGGGGTTATTCTGTACCTGTCAGTCTCTGGTACAGTGTGAGAGTGTGGGGTTCATTCTGTCCCTGTCAGTCCCTGGTACAGTGTGAGAGTCTGGGGTTCATTCTGGACCCGTCAGTCTCAAGTAAAGTGTGAGAGTGTGGGGTTCATTCTGTGCCCGTTAGTCTCTGGTACAGTGTGAGAGTGTGGGGTTCATTCTGTCCCTGTCAGTCTCTGGTACAGTGCGAGAATGTGGGGTTCATTCTGTACCTGTCAATCTCTGGTACAGTATGAGAGTGTGGGGTTCATTCTCTACCTGTCAGTCTCTGGTACAGTGTGAGAGTGTGGGGTTGATTCTGTACCTGTCAGTCTCTGGTACAGTGTGAGAGTGTGGGGTTCATTCTGTCCCTGTCAGTCTCCGGTACAGTGCGAGAGTGTGGGGTTCATTCTGTACCTGTCAGTCTCTGGTACAGTGTGAGAGTGTGGGGTTCATTCGGTCCCTGTCAGTCTCTGGTACAGTGCGAGAGTGTGGGGTTCATTCTGTACCTGTCGGTTTCTAGTACAGTGTGAGAGTGTGGGGGTTATTCCGTACCTGTCAGTCTCTGGTACAGTGTGAGAGTGTGGCGTTCATTCTGGACCCGTCAGTCTCTGGTACAGTATGAGAGTGTGGGGTTCATTCTCTACCTGTCAGTCTCTGGTACAGTGTGAGAGTGTGGGGTTTATTCTGTACCTGTCAATGTCTGGTACAGTGTGAGAGTGTGGGGTTCATTCTGTCCCTGTCAGTCTCTGATACAGTGTGAGAGTGAGGGGTTCATTCTGTACCTGTCAGTCTCTGGTACAGTGTGAGAGTGTGGGGTTCACTCTGTCCCTGTCAGTCTCTGGTACAGTGTGAGAATGTGGGGTTCATTCTGTCCCTGTCAGTCTCTGGTACAGTTGGAGAGTGTGGGGTTCATTCTGTCCCTGTCAGTCTCTGGTACAGTGTGAGAGTGTGGGGTTCATTCTCTACCTGTCAGTCTCTGGTACAGTACGAGAGTGTGGGATTCATTCTGTCCCTGTCATTGTCCGGTACAGTGCGAGAGTGTGGGGTTCATTCTGTCCCTGTCAGTCTCCGGTACAGTGCGAGAGTGTGGGGTTCATTCTGTACATGTCAGTCTCTGGTACAGTGTGAGAGTGTGGGTTCATTCTGTACCTGTCAGTCTCTGGTACAGTGTGAGAGTGTGGGGTTCATTCTGTACCTGTCAATCTCTGGTACAGTGTGAGAGTGTGGGGTTCATTCTGTGCCCGTCATTCTCTGGTACAGTGTGAGAGTGTGGGGTTCATTCTCTACCTGTCAGTCTCTGGTACAGTGTGAGAGTGTGGGGTTCATTCTCTACCAGTCAGTCTATGGTACAGTGCGAGAGTGTTGGGTTCATTCTGTACCTGTCAGTCTCTGGTACAGTGAGAGAGTGTGGGGTTTATTCTGTACCTGTCAGTCTCTAGTACAGTGTGAGAGTGTGGAGTTCATTCTGTCTCTGTCAGTCTCTGGTACAGTGTGAGAGTGTGGGGTTCGTTCTGTACCTGTCAGTCTCTGGTACAGTGTGAGAGTGTGGGGTTTATTCTGTACCTGTCAGTCTCTAGTACAGTGTGAGAGTGTGGAGTTCATTCTGTCTCTGTCAGTCTCTGGTACAGTGTGAGAGTGTGGGGTTCATTCTGTACCAGTCAGTCTCTGGTACAGTGTGAGAGTGTGGGGTTCATTCTGTACCTGTCAGTCTCTGGTACAGTGTGAGAGTGTGGGGTTCACTCTGTCCCTGTCAGTCTCTGGTACAGTGTGAGAGTGTGGGGTTTATTCTGTACCTTTCAGTCTCTGGTACAGTGTGAGAATGTGGGGTTCATTCTGTCCCTGTCAGTCTCTGGTACAGTGTGAGAGTGTGGGGTTCATTCTGTCCCTGTCAGTCCCTGGTACAGTGTGAGAGTGTGGGATTCATTCTGGACCCGTCAGTCTCTGGTACAGTGTGAGAGTGTGGGGTTCATTCTCTACCTGTCAGTCTCTGGTACAGTGCGAGAGTGTGGGATTCATTCTGTGCCTGTCGGTCTCTGGTAAATTGCGAGAGTGTGGGGTTCATTCTGTCCCTGTCAGTCTCCGGTACTGTGCGAGAGTGTGGGGTTCATTCTGTACCTGTCAGTCTCTGGTACAGTGTGAGAGTGTGGGGTTTATTCTGTACCTGTCAGTCTCTAGTACAGTGTGAGAGTGTGGGGTTCATTCTGTCCCTGTCAGTCTCTGGTGCAGTGTGAGAGTGTGGGGTTCATTCGGTCCCTGTCAGTCTCTGGTACAGTGCGAGAGTGTGGGGTTCATTCTGTCCCTGTCAGTCTCTGGTACAGTGTGAGAGTGTTTGGGGTTATTCTGTACCTGTCAGTCTCTGGTACAGTGTGAGAGTGTGGGGTTCATTCTGTCCCTGTCAGTCTCTGGTACAGTGTGAGAGTCTGGGGTTCATTCTGGACCCGTCAGTCTCAAGTAAAGTGTAAGAGTGTGGGGTTCATTCTGTGCCCGTTAGTCTCTGGTACAGTGTGAGAGTGTGGGGTTCATTCTGTCCCTGTCAGTCTCTGGTACAGTGCGAGAATGTGGGGTTCATTCTGTACCTGTCAATCTCTGGTACAGTATGAGAGTGTGGGGTTCATTCTCTACCTGTCAGTCTCTGGTACAGTGTGAGAGTGTGGGGTTGATTCTGTACCTGTCAGTCTCTGGTACAGTGTGAGAGTGTGGGGTTCATTCTGTCCCTGTCAGTCTCCGGTACAGTGCGAGAGTGTGGGGTTCATTCTGTACCTGTCAGTCTCTGGTACAGTGTGAGAGTGTGGGGTTCATTCGGTCCCTGTCAGTCTCTGGTACAGTGCGAGAGTGTGGGGTTCATTCTGTACCTGTCAGTTTCTAGTACAGTGTGAGAGTGTGGGGGTTATTCCGTACCTGTCAGTCTCTGGTACAGTGTGAGAGTGTGGCGTTCATTCTGGACCCGTCAGTCTCTGGTACAGTATGAGAGTGTGGGGTTCATTCTCTACCTGTCAGTCTCTGGTACAGTGTGAGAGTGTGGGGTTTATTCTGTACCTGTCAATCTCTGGTACAGTGTGAGAGTGTGGGGTTCATTCTGTCCCTGTCAGTCTCTGATACAGTGTGAGAGTGTGGGGTTCATTCTGTGCTCGTCATTCTCTGGTACAGTGTGAGAGTGTGGGGTTTATTCTGTCCCTGTCAGTCTCTGGTACAGTGTGAGAGTGTGGGGTTCATTCTGTCCCTGTCAGTCTCTGCTACAGTGTGAGAGTGTGGGATTCATTCTAGACCCGTCAGTCTCTGGTACAGTGTGAGAGTGTGGGGTTCATTCTCTACCTGTCAGTCTCTGGTACAGTGCGAGAGTGTGGGATTCATTCTGTCCCTGTCAGTCTCTGGTACAGTGCGAGAGTCTGGGGTTCATTCTGTCCCTGTCAGTCTCCGGTACAGTGCGAGAGTGTGGGGTTCATTCTGTGCCTGTCAGTCTCTGGTACAGTGGGAGAGTGTGGGGTTAATTCTGTCCCTGTCAGTCTCTGGTACAGTGTGAGAGTCTGGGGTTCATTCTGGACCCGTTAGTCTCTGGTACAGTGGGAGAGTGTGGGGTTAATTCTGTCCCTGTCAGTCTCTGGTACAGTGTGAGAGTGTGGGGTTCATTCTGTACCTGTCAATCTCTGGTACAGTGTGAGAGCGTGGGGTTCATTCTGTGCCCGTCATTCTCTGGTACAGTGTGAGAGTGTGGGGTTCATTCTCTACCTGTCAGTCTCTGGTACAGTGTGAGAGTGTGGGGTTCATTCTCTACCAGTCAGTCTCTGGTACAGTGCGAGAGTGTGGGGTTCATTCTGTACCTGTCAGTCTCTGGTACAGTGAGAGAGTGTGGGGTTTATTCTGTACCTGTCAGTCTCTAGTACAGTGTGAGAGTGTGGAGTTCATTCTGTCTCTGTCAGTCTCTGGTACAGTGTGAGAGTGTGGGGTTCATTCTGTACCTGTCAGTCTCTGGTACCGTGTGAGACTGTGGGGTTCATTCTGTACCTGTCAGTCTCTGGTACTGTGCGAGAGTATGGGGTTCATTCTGTACCTGTCAGTCTCTGGTACAGTGCGAGAGTGTGGGGTTCATTCTGTGCCTGTCAGTCTCTGGTACAGTGTGAGAGTGTGGGGTTCATTCTGTGCCCGTCAGTCTCTGGTGCAGTGTGAGAGTGTGGGGTTCATTCTGTCCCTGTCAGTCTCTGGTACAGTGCGAGAGTGTGGGGTTCATTCTGTACCTGTCAGTCTCTGGTACAGTGTGAGAGTGTGGGGTTCATTCTGTACCTGTCAGTCTCTGGTACAGTGTGAGAGTGTGGGGTTCATTCTGTACCTGTCAGTCTCTGGTACAGTGTGAGAGTGTGGGGTTCATTCTCTACCAGTCAGTCTCTGGTACAGTGAGAGAGTGTGGGGTTCATTCTGTACCTGTCAGTCTCTGGTACAGTGAGAGAGTGTGGGGTTCATTCTGTCCCTGTCAGTCTCTGGTACAGTGCGAGAGTGTGGGGTTCATTCTGACCCTGTCAGTCTCTGGTACAGAGCGAGAGTGTGAGGTTCATTCTGTGCCCGTCAGTCTCTGATACAGTGCGAGAGTGTGGGGTTCATTCTGTCCCTGTCGGTCTATGGTACAGTGAGAGAGTGTGGGGTTCATTCTGTACCTGTCAGTCTCTGGTACAGTGCGAGAGTGTGGGGTTCATTCTGTCCCTGTCGGTCTCTGGTACAGTGTGAGAGTGTGGGGTTCATTCTGTCCCAGTCAGTCTCTGATACAGTGTGAGAGTGTGGGGTTTATTCTGTACCTGTCAGTCTCTATTACAGTGTGAGAGTGTGGGGTTCATTCTGTCCCTGTCAGTCTCTGGTACCGTGTGAGAGTGTGGGGATCATTCTGTGCCCGTCATTCTCTGGTACAGTGTGAGAGTGTGGGGTTCATTCTGTACCTGTCAGTCTCTGGTACTGTGCGAGAGTGTGGGGTTCATTCTGTACCTGTCAGTCACTGGTACAGTGCGAGAGTGTGGGGTTCATTCTGTGCCTGTCAGTCTCTGGTACAGTGTGAGAGTGTGGGGGTTATTCTGTACCTGTCAGTCTCTGGTACAGTGTGAAAGCGTGGGGTTCATTCTGTCCCTGTCAGTCTCTGGTACAGTGTGTCAGTGTGGGGTTCATTCTGGACCCGTCAGTCTCTAGAACAGAGTGAGAGTGTGGGATTCATTCTGTGCCCGTCAGTCTCTGGTACAGTGTGAGAGTGTGGGGTTCATTCACTACCTGTCAGTCTGTGGTACAGTGCGAGAGTGTGGGGTTCATTCGGTCCCTGTCGGTCTCTGGTACAGTGTGAGAGTGTGGGGTTTATTCTGTACCTGTCAGTCTCTAGTACAGTGTGAGAGTGTGGGGTTTATACTCTACCTGTCAGTCTCAGGTACAGTGTGAGAGTGTGGAGTTCATTCTGTCTCTGTCAGTCTCTGGTACAGTCTGAGAGTGCGGGGTTCATTCTGTACCTGTCAGTCTCTGGTACAGTGTGAGAGTGAGGGGTTCATTCTGTACCTGTCAGTCTCTGGTACAGTGTGAGAGTGTGGGGTTCACTCTGTCCCTGTCAGTCTCTGGTACAGTGTGAGAGTGTGGGGTTTATTCTGTACCTTTCAGTCTCTGGTACAGTGTGAGAATGTGGGGTTCATTCTGTCCCTGTCAGTCTCTGGTACAGTTGGACAGTGTGGGGTTCATTCTGTCCCTGTCAGTCTCTGGTACAGTGTGAGAGTGTGGGGTTCATTCTCTACCTGTCAGTCTCTGGTACAGTGCGAGAGTGTGGGATTCATTCTGTCCCTGTCATTGTCCGGTACAGTGCGAGAGTGTGGGGTTCATTCTGTCCCTGTCTGTCTCCGGTACAGTGCGAGAGAGTGGGGTTCATTCTGTACCTGTCAGTCTCTGGTACAGTGTGAGAGTGTGGGTTCATTCTGTACCTGTCAGTCTCTGGTACAGTGTGAGAGTGTGGGGTTCATTCTGTACCTGTCAATCTCTGGTACAGTGTGAGAGTGTGGGGTTCATTCTGTGCCCGTCATTCTCTGGTACAGTGTGAGAGTGTGGGGTTCATTCTCTACCTGTCAGTCTCTGGTACAGTGTGAGAGTGTGGGGTTCATTCTCTACCAGTCAGTCTCTGGTACAGTGCGAGAGTGTGGGGTTCATTCTGTACCTGTCAGTCTCTGGTACAGTGAGAGAGTGTGGGGTTTATTCTGTACCTGTCAGTCTCTAGTACAGTGTGAGAGTGTGGAGTTCATTCTGTCTCTGTCAGTCTCTGGTACAGTGTGAGAGTGTGGGGTTCATTCTGTACCTGTCAGTCTCTGGTACAGTGTGAGAGTGTGGGGTTTATTCTGTACCTGTCAGTCTCTAGTACAGTGTGAGAGTGTGGAGTTCATTCTGTCTCTGTCAGTCTCTGGTACAGTGTGAGAGTGTGGGGTTCATTCTGTACCAGTCAGTCTCTGGTACAGTGTGAGAGTGTGGGGTTCATTCTGTACCTGTCAGTCTCTGGTACAGTGTGAGAGTGTGGGGTTCACTCTGTGCCTGTCAGTCTCTGGTACAGTGTGAGAGTGTGGGGTTTATTCTGTACCTTTCAGTCTCTGGTACAGTGTGAGAATGTGGGGTTCATTCTGTCCCTGTCAGTCTCTGGTACAGTGTGAGAGTGTGGGGTTCATTCTGTCCCTGTCAGTCCCTGGTACAGTGTGAGAGTGTGGGATTCATTCTGGACCCGTCAGTCTCTGGTACAGTGTGAGAGTGTGGGGTTCATTCTCTACCTGTCAGTCTCTGGTACAGTGCGAGAGTGTGGGATTCATTCTGTGCCTGTCGGTCTCTGGTAAAGTGCGAGAGTGTGGGGTTCATTCTGTCCCTGTCAGTCTCCGGTACTGTGCGAGAGTGTGGGGTTCATTCTGTACCTGTCAGTCTCTGGTACAGTGTGAGAGTGTGGGGTTTATTCTGTACCTGTCAGTCTCTAGTACAGTGTGAGAGTGTGGGGTTCATTCTGTCCCTGTCAGTCTCTGGTGCAGTGTGAGAGTGTGGGGTTCATTCGGTCCCTGTCAGTCTCTGGTACAGTGCGAGAGTGTGGGGTTCATTCTGTCCCTGTCAGTCTCTGGTACAGTGTGAGAGTGTTTGGGGTTATTCTGTACCTGTCAGTCTCTGGTACAGTGTGAGAGTGTGGGGTTCATTCTGTCCCTGTCAGTCCCTGGTACAGTGTGAGAGTCTGGGGTTCATTCTGGACCCGTCAGTCTCAAGTAAAGTGTGAGAGTGTGGGGTTCATTCTGTGCCCGTTAGTCTCTGGTACAGTGTGAGAGTGTGGGGTTCATTCTGTCCCTGTCAGTCTCTGGTACAGTGCGAGAATGTGGGGTTCATTCTGTACCTGTCAATCTCTGGTACAGTATGAGAGTGTGGGGTTCATTCTCTACCTGTCAGTCTCTGGTACAGTGTGAGAGTGTGGGGTTGATTCTGTACCTGTCAGTCTCTGGTACAGTGTGAGAGTGTGGGGTTCATTCTGTCCCTGTCAGTCTCCGGTACAGTGCGAGAGTGTGGGGTTCATTCTGTACCTGTCAGTCTCTGGTACAGTGTGAGAGTGTGGGGTTCATTCGGTCCCTGTCAGTCTCTGGTACAGTGCGAGAGTGTGGGGTTCATTCTGTACCTGTCGGTTTCTAGTACAGTGTGAGAGTGTGGGGGTTATTCCGTACCTGTCAGTCTCTGGTACAGTGTGAGAGTGTGGCGTTCATTCTGGACCCGTCAGTCTCTGGTACAGTATGAGAGTGTGGGGTTCATTCTCTACCTGTCAGTCTCTGGTACAGTGTGAGAGTGTGGGGTTTATTCTGTACCTGTCAATGTCTGGTACAGTGTGAGAGTGTGGGGTTCATTCTGTCCCTGTCAGTCTCTGATACAGTGTGAGAGTGAGGGGTTCATTCTGTACCTGTCAGTCTCTGGTACAGTGTGAGAGTGTGGGGTTCACTCTGTCCCTGTCAGTCTCTGGTACAGTGTGAGAATGTGGGGTTCATTCTGTCCCTGTCAGTCTCTGGTACAGTTGGAGAGTGTGGGGTTCATTCTGTCCCTGTCAGTCTCTGGTACAGTGTGAGAGTGTGGGGTTCATTCTCTACCTGTCAGTCTCTGGTACAGTACGAGAGTGTGGGATTCATTCTGTCCCTGTCATTGTCCGGTACAGTGCGAGAGTGTGGGGTTCATTCTGTCCCTGTCAGTCTCCGGTACAGTGCGAGAGTGTGGGGTTTATTCTGTACATGTCAGTCTCTGGTACAGTGTGAGAGTGTGGGTTCATTCTGTACCTGTCAGTCTCTGGTACAGTGTGAGAGTGTGGGGTTCATTCTGTACCTGTCAATCTCTGGTACAGTGTGAGAGTGTGGGGTTCATTCTGTGCCCGTCATTCTCTGGTACAGTGTGAGAGTGTGGGGTTCATTCTCTACCTGTCAGTCTCTGGTACAGTGTGAGAGTGTGGGGTTCATTCTCTACCAGTCAGTCTATGGTACAGTGCGAGAGTGTTGGGTTCATTCTGTACCTGTCAGTCTCTGGTACAGTGAGAGAGTGTGGGGTTTATTCTGTACCTGTCAGTCTCTAGTACAGTGTGAGAGTGTGGAGTTCATTCTGTCTCTGTCAGTCTCTGGTACAGTGTGAGAGTGTGGGGTTCGTTCTGTACCTGTCAGTCTCTGGTACAGTGTGAGAGTGTGGGGTTTATTCTGTACCTGTCAGTCTCTAGTACAGTGTGAGAGTGTGGAGTTCATTCTGTCTCTGTCAGTCTCTGGTACAGTGTGAGAGTGTGGGGTTCATTCTGTACCAGTCAGTCTCTGGTACAGTGTGAGAGTGTGGGGTTCATTCTGTACCTGTCAGTCTCTGGTACAGTGTGAGAGTGTGGGGTTCACTCTGTCCCTGTCAGTCTCTGGTACAGTGTGAGAGTGTGGGGTTTATTCTGTACCTTTCAGTCTCTGGTACAGTGTGAGAATGTGGGGTTCATTCTGTCCCTGTCAGTCTCTGGTACAGTGTGAGAGTGTGGGGTTCATTCTGTCCCTGTCAGTCCCTGGTACAGTGTGAGAGTGTGGGATTCATTCTGGACCCGTCAGTCTCTGGTACAGTGTGAGAGTGTGGGGTTCATTCTCTACCTGTCAGTCTCTGGTACAGTGCGAGAGTGTGGGATTCATTCTGTGCCTGTCGGTCTCTGGTAAAGTGCGAGAGTGTGGGGTTCATTCTGTCCCTGTCAGTCTCCGGTACTGTGCGAGAGTGTGGGGTTCATTCTGTACCTGTCAGTCTCTGGTACAGTGTGAGAGTGTGGGGTTTATTCTGTACCTGTCAGTCTCTAGTACAGTGTGAGAGTGTGGGGTTCATTCTGTCCCTGTCAGTCTCTGGTGCAGTGTGAGAGTGTGGGGTTCATTCGGTCCCTGTCAGTCTCTGGTACAGTGCGAGAGTGTGGGGTTCATTCTGTCCCTGTCAGTCTCTGGTACAGTGTGAGAGTGTTTGGGGTTATTCTGTACCTGTCAGTCTCTGGTACAGTGTGAGAGTGTGGGGTTCATTCTGTCCCTGTCAGTCTCTGGTACAGTGTGAGAGTCTGGGGTTCATTCTGGACCCGTCAGTCTCAAGTAAAGTGTAAGAGTGTGGGGTTCATTCTGTGCCCGTTAGTCTCTGGTACAGTGTGAGAGTGTGGGGTTCATTCTGTCCCTGTCAGTCTCTGGTACAGTGCGAGAATGTGGGGTTCATTCTGTACCTGTCAATCTCTGGTACAGTATGAGAGTGTGGGGTTCATTCTCTACCTGTCAGTCTCTGGTACAGTGTGAGAGTGTGGGGTTGATTCTGTACCTGTCAGTCTCTGGTACAGTGTGAGAGTGTGGGGTTCATTCTGTCCCTGTCAGTCTCCGGTACAGTGCGAGAGTGTGGGGTTCATTCTGTACCTGTCAGTCTCTGGTACAGTGTGAGAGTGTGGGGTTCATTCGGTCCCTGTCAGTCTCTGGTACAGTGCGAGAGTGTGGGGTTCATTCTGTACCTGTCAGTTTCTAGTACAGTGTGAGAGTGTGGGGGTTATTCCGTACCTGTCAGTCTCTGGTACAGTGTGAGAGTGTGGCGTTCATTCTGGACCCGTCAGTCTCTGGTACAGTATGAGAGTGTGGGGTTCATTCTCTACCTGTCAGTCTCTGGTACAGTGTGAGAGTGTGGGGTTTATTCTGTACCTGTCAATCTCTGGTACAGTGTGAGAGTGTGGGGTTCATTCTGTCCCTGTCAGTCTCTGATACAGTGTGAGAGTGTGGGGTTCATTCTGTGCTCGTCATTCTCTGGTACAGTGTGAGAGTGTGGGGTTTATTCTGTCCCTGTCAGTCTCTGGTACAGTGTGAGAGTGTGGGGTTCATTCTGTCCCTGTCAGTCTCTGCTACAGTGTGAGAGTGTGGGATTCATTCTAGACCCGTCAGTCTCTGGTACAGTGTGAGAGTGTGGGGTTCATTCTCTACCTGTCAGTCTCTGGTACAGTGCGAGAGTGTGGGATTCATTCTGTCCCTGTCAGTCTCTGGTACAGTGCGAGAGTCTGGGGTTCATTCTGTCCCTGTCAGTCTCCGGTACAGTGCGAGAGTGTGGGGTTCATTCTGTGCCTGTCAGTCTCTGGTACAGTGGGAGAGTGTGGGGTTAATTCTGTCCCTGTCAGTCTCTGGTACAGTGTGAGAGTCTGGGGTTCATTCTGGACCCGTTAGTCTCTGGTACAGTGGGAGAGTGTGGGGTTAATTCTGTCCCTGTCAGTCTCTGGTACAGTGTGAGAGTGTGGGGTTCATTCTGTACCTGTCAATCTCTGGTACAGTGTGAGAGCGTGGGGTTCATTCTGTGCCCGTCATTCTCTGGTACAGTGTGAGAGTGTGGGGTTCATTCTCTACCTGTCAGTCTCTGGTACAGTGTGAGAGTGTGGGGTTCATTCTCTACCAGTCAGTCTCTGGTACAGTGCGAGAGTGTGGGGTTCATTCTGTACCTGTCAGTCTCTGGTACAGTGAGAGAGTGTGGGGTTTATTCTGTACCTGTCAGTCTCTAGTACAGTGTGAGAGTGTGGAGTTCATTCTGTCTCTGTCAGTCTCTGGTACAGTGTGAGAGTGTGGGGTTCATTCTGTACCTGTCAGTCTCTGGTACAGTGTGAGAGTGTGGGGTTTATTCTGTACCTGTCAGTCTCTAGTACAGTGTGAGAGTGTGGAGTTCATTCTGTCTCTGTCAGTCTCTGGTACAGTGTGAGAGTGTGGGGTTCATTCTGTACCAGTCAGTCTCTGGTACAGTGTGAGAGTGTGGGGTTCATTCTGTACCTGTCAGTCTCTGGTACAGTGTGAGAGTGTGGGGTTCACTCTGTCCCTGTCAGTCTCTGGTACAGTGTGAGAGTGTGGGGTTTATTCTGTACCTTTCAGTCTCTGGTACAGTGTGAGAATGTGGGGTTCATTCTGTCCCTGTCAGTCTCTGGTACAGTGTGAGAGTGTGGGGTTCATTCTGTCCCTGTCAGTCCCTGGTACAGTGTGAGAGTGTGGGATTCATTCTGGACCCGTCAGTCTCTGGTACAGTGTGAGAGTGTGGGGTTCATTCTCTACCTGTCAGTCTCTGGTACAGTGCGAGAGTGTGGGATTCATTCTGTGCCTGTCGGTCTCTGGTAAAGTGCGAGAGTGTGGGGTTCATTCTGTCCCTGTCAGTCTCCGGTACTGTGCGAGAGTGTGGGGTTCATTCTGTACCTGTCAGTCTCTGGTACAGTGTGAGAGTGTGGGGTTTATTCTGTACCTGTCAGTCTCTAGTACAGTGTGAGAGTGTGGGGTTCATTCTGTCCCTGTCAGTCTCTGGTGCAGTGTGAGAGTGTGGGGTTCATTCGGTCCCTGTCAGTCTCTGGTACAGTGCGAGAGTGTGGGGTTCATTCTGTCCCTGTCAGTCTCTGGTACAGTGTGAGAGTGTTTGGGGTTATTCTGTACCTGTCAGTCTCTGGTACAGTGTGAGAGTGTGGGGTTCATTCTGTCCCTGTCAGTCCCTCGTACAGTGTGAGAGTCTGGGGTTCATTCTGGACCCGTCAGTCTCAAGTAAAGTGTGAGAGTGTGGGGTTCATTCTGTGCCCGTTAGTCTCTGGTACAGTGTGAGAGTGTGGGGTTCATTCTGTCCCTGTCAGTCTCTGGTACAGTGCGAGAATGTGGGGTTCATTCTGTACCTGTCAATCTCTGGTACAGTATGAGAGTGTGGGGTTCATTCTCTACCTGTCAGTCTCTGGTACAGTGTGAGAGTGTGGGGTTGATTCTGTACCTGTCAGTCTCTGGTACAGTGTGAGAGTGTGGGTTCATTCTGTCCCTGTCAGTCTCCGGTACAGTGCGAGAGTGTGGGGTTCATTCTGTACCTGTCAGTCTCTGGTACAGTGTGAGAGTGTGGGGTTCATTCGGTCCCTGTCAGTCTCTGGTACAGTGCGAGAGTGTGGGGTTCATTCTGTACCTGTCGGTTTCTAGTACAGTGTGAGAGTGTGGGGGTTATTCCGTACCTGTCAGTCTCTGGTACAGTGTGAGAGTGTGGCGTTCATTCTGGACCCGTCAGTCTCTGGTATAGTATGAGAGTGTGGGGTTCATTCTCTACCTGTCAGTCTCTGGTACAGTGTGAGAGTGAGGGGTTCATTCTGTACCTGTCAGTCTCTGGTACAGTGTGAGAGTGTGGGGTTCACTCTGTCCCTGTCAGTCTCTGGTACAGTGTGAGAATGTGGGGTTCATTCTGTCCCTGTCAGTCTCTGGTACAGTTGGAGAGTGTGGGGTTCATTCTGTCCCTGTCAGTCTCTGGTACAGTGTGAGAGTGTGGGGTTCATTCTCTACCTGTCAGTCTCTGGTACAGTGCGAGAGTGTGGGATTCATTCTGTCCCTGTCATTGTCCGGTACAGTGCGAGAGTGTGGGGTTCATTCTGTCCCTGTCAGTCTCCGGTACAGTGCGAGAGTGTGGGGTTCATTCTGTACATGTCATCTCTGGTACAGTGTGAGAGTGTGGGTTCATTCTGTACCTGTCAGTCTCTGGTACAGTGTGAGAGTGTGGGGTTCATTCTGTACCTGTCAATCTCTGGTACAGTGTGAGAGTGTGGGGTTCATTCTGTGCCCGTCATTCTCTGGTACAGTGTGAGAGTGTGGGGTTCATTCTCTACCTGTCAGTCTCTGGTACAGTGTGAGAGTGTGGGGTTCATTCTCTACCAGTCAGTCTATGGTACAGTGCGAGAGTGTTGGGTTCATTCTGTACCTGTCAGTCTCTGGTACAGTGAGAGAGTGTGGGGTTTATTCTGTACCTGTCAGTCTCTAGTACAGTGTGAGAGTGTGGAGTTCATTCTGTCTCTGTCAATCTCTGGTACAGTGTGAGAGTGTGGGGTTCATTCTGTACCTGTCAGTCTCTGGTACAGTGTGAGAGTGTGGGGTTTATTCTGTACCTGTCAGTCTCTAGTACAGTGTGAGAGTGTGGAGTTCATTCTGTCTCTGTCAGTCTCTGGTACAGTGTGAGAGTGTGGGGTTCATTCTGTACCAGTCAGTCTCTGGTACAGTGTGAGAGTGTGGGGTTCATTCTGTACCTGTCAGTCTCTGGTACAGTGTGAGAGTGTGGGGTTCACTCTGTCCCTGTCAGTCTCTGGTACAGTGTGAGAGTGTGGTGTTTATTCTGTACCTTTCAGTCTCTGGTACAGTGTGAGAATGTGGGGTTCATTCTGTCCCTGTCAGTCTCTGGTACAGTGTGAGAGTGTGGGGTTCATTCTGTCCCTGTCAGTCCCTGGTACAGTGTGAGAGTGTGGGATTCATTCTGGACCCGTCAGTCTCTGGTACAGTGTGAGAGTGTGGGGTTCATTCTCTACCTGTCAGTCTCTGGTACAGTGCGAGAGTGTGGGATTCATTCTGTGCCTGTCGGTCTCTGGTAAAGTGCGAGAGTGTGGGGTTCATTCTGTCCCTGTCAGTCTCCGGTACTGTGCGAGAGTGTGGGGTTCATTCTGTACCTGTCAGTCTCTGGTACAGTGTGAGAGTGTGGGGTTTATTCTGTACCTGTCAGTCTCTAGTACAGTGTGAGAGTGTGGGGTTCATTCTGTCCCTGTCAGTCTCTGGTGCAGTGTGAGAGTGTGGGGTTCATTCGGTCCCTGTCAGTCTCTGGTACAGTGCGAGAGTGTGGGGTTCATTCTGTCCCTGTCAGTCTCTGGTACAGTGTGAGAGTGTTTGGGGTTATTCTGTACCTGTCAGTCTCTGGTACAGTGTGAGAGTGTGGGGTTCATTCTGTCCTGTCAGTCTCTGGTACAGTGTGAGAGTCTGGGGTTCATTCTGGACCCGTCAGTCTCAAGTAAAGTGTAAGAGTGTGGGGTTCATTCTGTGCCCGTTAGTCTCTGGTACAGTGTGAGAGTGTGGGGTTCATTCTGTCCCTGTCAGTCTCTGGTACAGTGCGAGAATGTGGGGTTCATTCTGTACCTGTCAATCTCTGGTACAGTATGAGAGTGTGGGGTTCATTCTCTACCTGTCAGTCTCTGGTACAGTGTGAGAGTGTGGGGTTGATTCTGTACCTGTCAGTCTCTGGTACAGTGTGAGAGTGTGGGGTTCATTCTGTCCCTGTCAGTCTCCGGTACAGTGCGAGAGTGTGGGGTTCATTCTGTACCTGTCAGTCTCTGGTACAGTGCGAGAGTGTGGGGTTCATTCTGTACCTGTCAGTTTCTAGTACAGTGTGAGAGTGTGGGGGTTATTCCGTACCTGTCAGTCTCTGGTACAGTGTGAGAGTGTGGCGTTCATTCTGGACCCGTCAGTCTCTGGTACAGTATGAGAGTGTGGGGTTCATTCTCTACCTGTCAGTCTCTGGTACAGTGTGAGAGTGTGGGGTTTATTCTGTACCTGTCAATCTCTGGTACAGTGTGAGAGTGTGGGGTTCATTCTGTCCCTGTCAGTCTCTGATACAGTGTGAGAGTGTGGGGTTCATTCTGTGCTCGTCATTCTCTGGTACAGTGTGAGAGTGTGGGGTTCATTCTCTACCTGTCAGTCTCTAGTACAGTGCGAGAGTGTGGGATTCATTCTGTCCCTGTCAGTCTCTGGTACAGTGCGAGAGTCTGGGGTTCATTCTGTCCCTGTCAGTCTCCGGTACAGTGCGAGAGTGTGGGGTTCATTCTGTGCCTGTCAGTCTCTGGTACAGTGGAGAGTGTGGGGTTAATTCTGTCCCTGTCAGTCTCTGGTACAGTGTGAGAGTCTGGGGTTCATTCTGGACCCGTTAGTCTCTAGTACAGTGTGAGAGTGTGGGGTTCATTCTGTGCCCGTCAGTCTCTGGTACAGTGTGAGAGTGTGGGGTTCATTCTGTCCCTGTCAGTCTCTGGTACAGTGCGAGAGTGTGGGGTTCAATCTGTACCTGTCAGTCTCTGGTACAGTATGAGAGTCTGGGGTTCATTCTCTACCTGTCAGTCTCTGGTACAGTGTGAGAGTGTGGGGTTTATTCTGTACCTGTCAGTCTCTGGTACAGTGTGAGAGTGTGGGGTTCATTCTGTCCCTGTCAGTCTCTGGTACAGTGTGAGAGTGTGGGGTTCATTCTGTGCCCGTCATTCTCTGGTACAGTGTGAGAGTGTGGGGTTCATTCTCTACCTGTCAGTCTCTGATACAGTGTGAGAGTGTGGGGTTCATTCTCTACCAGTCAGTCTCTGGTACAGTGCGAGAGTGTGGGGTTCATTCTGTACCTGTCAGTCTCTGGTACAATGCGAGAGTGTGGAGTTCATTCTGTCTCTGTCAGTCTCTGGTACAGTCTGAGAGTGTGGGGTTCATTCTGTACCTGTCAGTCTCTGGTACAGTGTGAGAGTGTGGGGTTCATTCTGTACCTGTCAGTCTCTGGTACACTGTGAGAGTGTGGGGTTCACTCTGTCCCTGTCAGTCTCTGGTACAGAGCGAGAGTGTGGGGTTCATTCTGTGCCCGTCAGTCTCTGGTACAGTGCGAGAGTGTGGGGTTCATTCTGTCCCTGTCAGTCTCTGGTACAGTGAGAGAGTGTGGGGTTCATTCTGTACATGTCAGTCTCTGGTACAGTGTGAGAGTGTGGGTTCATTCTGTACCTGTCAGTCTCTGGTACAGTGTGAGAGTGTGGGGTTCATTCTGTACCTGTCAATCTCTGGTACAGTGTGAGAGTGTGGGGTTCATTCTGTGCCCGTCATTCTCTGGTACAGTGTGAGAGTGTGGGGTTCATTCTCTACCTGTCAGTCTCTGGTACAGTGTGAGAGTGTGGGGTTCATTCTCTACCAGTCAGTCTCTGGTACAGTGCGAGAGTGTTGGGTTCATTCTGTACCTGTCTGTCTCTGGTACAGTGAGAGAGTGTGGGGTTTATTCTGTACCTGTCAGTCTCTAGTACAGTGTGAGAGTGTGGAGTTCATTCTGTCTCTGTCAGTCTCTGGTACAGTGTGAGAGTGTGGGGTTCATTCTGTACCTGTCAGTCTCTGGTACAGTGTGAGAGTGTGGGGTTTATTCTGTACCTGTCAGTCTCTAGTACAGTGTGAGAGTGTGGAGTTCATTCTGTCTCTGTCAGTCTCTGGTACAGTGTGAGAGTGTGGGGTTCATTCTGTACCAGTCAGTCTCTGGTACAGTGTGAGAGTGTGGGGTTCATTCTGTACCTGTCAGTCTCTGGTACAGTGTGAGAGTGTGGGGTTCACTCTGTCCCTGTCAGTCTCTGTACAGTGTGAGAGTGTGGGGTTTATTCTGTACCTTTCAGTCTCTGGTACAGTGTGAGAATGTGGGGTTCATTCTGTCCCTGTCAGTCTCTGGTACAGTGTGAGGGTGTGGGGTTCATTCTGTCCCTGTCAGTCCCTGGTACAGTGTGAGAGTGTGGGATTCATTCTGGACCCGTCAGTCTCTGGTACAGTGTGAGAGTGTGGGGTTCATTCTCTACCTGTCAGTCTCTGGTACAGTGCGAGAGTGTGGGATTCATTCTGTGCCTGTCGGTCTCTGGTAAAGTGCGAGAGTGTGGGGTTCATTCTGTCCCTGTCAGTCTCCGGTACTGTGCGAGAGTGTGGGGTTCATTCTGTACCTGTCAGTCTCTGGTACAGTGTGAGAGTGTGGGGTTTATTCTGTACCTGTCAGTCTCTAGTACAGTGTGAGAGTGTGGAGTTCATTCTGTCCCTGTCAGTCTCTGGTGCAGTGTGAGAGTGTGGGGTTCATTCGGTCCCTGTCAGTCTCTGGTACTGTGCGAGAGTGTGGGGTTCATTCTGTCCCTGTCAGTCTCTGGTACAGTGTGAGAGTGTTTGGGGTTATTCTGTACCTGTCAGTGTCTGGTACAGTGTGAGAGTGTGGGGTTCATTCTGTCCCTGTCAGTCTCTGGTACAGTGTGAGAGTCTGGGGTTCATTCTGGACCCGTCAGTCTCAAGTAAAGTGTAAGAGTGTGGGGTTCATTCTGTGCCCGTTAGTCTCTGGTACAGTGTGAGAGTGTGGGGTTCATTCTGTCCCTGTCAGTCTCTGGTACAGTGCGAGAATGTGGGGTTCATTCTGTACCTGTCAATCTCTGGTACAGTATGAGAGTGTGGGGTTCATTCTCTACCTGTCAGTCTCTGGTACAGTGTGAGAGTGTGGGGTTGATTCTGTACCTGTCAGTCTCTGGTACAGTGTGAGAGTGTGGGGTTCATTCTGTCCCTGTCAGTCTCCGGTACAGTGCGAGAGTGTGGGGTTCATTCTGTACCTTTCAGTCTCTGGTACAGTGTGAGAGTGTGGGGTTCATTCGGTCCCTGTCAGTCTCTGGTACAGTGCGAGAGTGTGGGGTTCATTCTGTACCTGTCAGTTTCTAGTACAGTGTGAGAGTGTGGGGGTTATTCCGTACCTGTCAGTCTCTGGTACAGTGTGAGAGTGTGGCGTTCATTCTGGACCCGTCAGTCTCTGGTACAGTATGAGAGTGTGGGGTTCATTCTCTACCTGTCAGTCTCTGGTACAGTGTGAGAGTGTGGGGTTTATTCTGTACCTGTCAATCTCTGGTACAGTGTGAGAGTGTGGGGTTCATTCTGTCCCTGTCAGTCTCTGATACAGTGTGAGAGTGTGGGGTTCATTCTGTGCTCGTCATTCTCTGGTACAGTGTGAGAGTGTGGGGTTTATTCTGTCCCTGTCAGTCTCTGGTACAGTGTGAGAGTGTGGGGTTCATTCTGTCCCTGTCAGTCTCTGCTACAGTGTGAGAGTGTGGGATTCATTCTAGACCCGTCAGTCTCTGGTACAGTGTGAGAGTGTGGGGTTCATTCTCTACCTGTCAGTCTCTGGTACAGTGCGAGAGTGTGGGATTCATTCTGTCCCTGTCAGTCTCTGGTACAGTGCGAGAGTCTGGGGTTCATTCTGTCCCTGTCAGTCTCCGGTACAGTGCGAGAGTGTGGGGTTCATTCTGTGCCTGTCAGTCTCTGGTACAGTGGGAGAGTGTGGGGTTCATTCTGTGCCCGTCAGTCTCTGGTACAGTGTGAGAGTGTGGGGTTCATTCTGTCCCTGTCAGTCTCTGGTACAGTGCGAGAGTGTGGGGTTCAATCTGTACCTGTCAGTCTCTGGTACAGTATGAGAGTGTGGGGTTCATTCTCTACCTGTCAGTCTCTGGTACAGTGTGAGAGTGTGGGGTTTATTCTGTACCTGTCAGTCTCTGGTACAGTGTGAGAGTGTGGGGTTCATTCTGTCCCTGTCAGTCTCTGGTACAGTGTGAGAGTGTGGGGTTCATTCTGTGCCCGTCATTCTCTGGTACAGTGTGAGCGTGTGGGGTTCATTCTCTACCTGTCAGTCTCTGCTACAGTGTGAGAGTGTGGGGTTCATTCTCTACCAGTCAGTCTCTGGTACAGTGCGAGAGTGTGGGGTTCATTCTGTACCTGTCAGTCTCTGGTACAGTGCGAGAGTGTGGAGTTCATTCTGTCTCTGTCAGTCTCTGGTACAGTCTGAGAGTGTGGGGTTCATTCTGTACCTGTCAGTCTCTGGTACAGTGTGAGAGTGTGGGGTTCATTCTGTACCTGTCAGTCTCTGGTACACTGTGAGAGTGTGGGGTTCACTCTGTCCCTGTCAGTCTCTGGTACAGAGCGAGAGTGTGGGGTTCATTCTGTGCCCGTCAGTCTCTGGTACAGTGCGAGAGTGTGGGGTTCATTCTGTCCCTGTCAGTCTCTGGTACAGTGAGAGAGTGTGGGGTTCATTCTGTACCTGTCAGTCTCTGGTACAGTGCGAGAGTGTGGGGTTCATTCTGTCCCTGTCGGTCTCTTGTACAGTGTGAGAGTGTGGGGTTCATTCTGTACCTGTCAGTCTCTGGTACTGTGCGAGAGTGTGGGGTTCATTCTGTACCTGTCAGTCTCTGGTACAGTGCGAGAGTGTGGGGTTCATTCTGTGCCTGTCAGTCTCTGGTACAGTGTGAGAGTGTGGGTGCTATTGTGTACCTATCAGTCTCTTGTACAGTGTGAAAGCGTGGGGTTCATTCTGTCCCTGTCAGTCTCTGGTACAGTGTGACAGTGTGGGGTTCATTCTGGACCCGTCAGTCTCTAGAACAGTGTGAGACTGTGGGATTCATTCTGTGCCCGTCAGTGTCTGGTACAGTGTGAGAGTGTGGGGTTTTTTCTGTACCTTTCAGTCTCTGGTACAGTGTGAGAATGTGGGGTTCATTCTGTCCCTGTCAGTCTCTGGCACAGTGTGAGAGTGTGGGGTTCATTCTGTCCCTGTCAGTCCCTGGTACAGTGTGAGAGTGTGGGATTCATTCTGGACCCGTCAGTCTCTGGTAAAGTGTGAGAGTGTGGGGTTCATTCTCTACCTGTCAGTCTCTGGTACAGTGCGAGAGTGTGGGATTCATTCTGTTCCTGTCGGTCTCTGGTACAGTGCGAGAGTGTGGGGTTCATTCTGTCCCTGTCAGTCTCCGGTACTGTGCGAGAGTGTGGGGTTCATTCTGTACCTGTCAGTCTCTGGTACAGTGTGAGAGTGTGGGGTTTATTCTGTACCTGTCAGTCTCTAGTACAGTGTGAGAGTGTGGGGTTCATTCTGTCCCTGTCAGTCTCTGGTACAGTGTGAGAGTCTGGGGTTCATTCTGGACCAGTCAGTCTCAAGTACAGTGTGAGAGTGTGGGGTTCATTCTGTGCCCGTTAGTCTCTGCTGCAGTGTGAGAGTGTGGGGTTCATTCTGTCCCTGTCAGTCTCTGGTACAGTGCGAGAATGTGGGGTTCATTCTGTACCTGTCAATCTCTGGTACAGTATGAGAGTGTGGGGTTCATTCTCTACCTGTCAGTCTCTGGTACAGTGTGAGAGTGTGGGGTTTATTCTGTACCTGTCAGTCTCTGGTACAGTGTGAGAGTGTGGGGTTCATTCTGTCCCTGTCAGTCTCTGGTACAGTGTGAGAGTGTGGGGTTCATACTGTGCCCGTCATTCTCTGGTACAGTGTGAGAGTGTGGGGTTCATTCTGTCCCTGTCGGTGTCTGGTACAGTGCGAGAGTGTGGGGTTCATTCTGTCCCTGTCAGTCTCTGGTACAGTGTGAGAGTGTGGGGTTCAATCGGTCCCTGTCAGTCTCTGGTACAGTGCGAGAGTGTGGGGTTCATTCTGTACCTGTCAGTTTCTAGTACAGTGTGAGAGTGTGGGGGTTATTCCGTACCTGTCAGTCTCTGGTACAGTGTGAGAGTGTGGCGTTCATTCTGTACCTGTCAGTCTCTGGTACAGTGTGAGAGTCTGGGGTTCATTCTGGACCCGTCAGTCTCTGGTACAGTATGAGAGTGTGGGGTTCATTCTCTACCTGTCAGTCTCTGGTACAGTGTGAGAGTGTGGGGTTTATTCTGTACCTGTCAATCTCTGGTACAGTGTGAGAGTGTGGGGTTCATTCTGTGCCCGTTATTCTCTGGTACAGTGTGAGAGTGTGGGGTTCATTCTGTCCCTGTCAGTCTCTGGTACAGTGTGAGAGTGTGGGGTTCATTCTGTCCCTGTCAGTCTCTGGTACAGTGTGAGAGTGTGGGATTCATTCTGGACCCGTCAGTCTCTGGTACAGTGTGAGAGTGTGGGGTTCATTCTCTACCTGTCAGTCTCTGGTACAGTGCGAGAGTGTGGGATTCATTCTGTCCCTGTCAGTCTCTGGTACAGTGCGAGAGTCTGGGGTTCATTCTGTCCCTGTCAGTCTCCGGTACAGTGCGAGAGTGTGGGGTTCATTCTGTACCTGTCAGCCTCTGGTACAGTGTGAGAGTGTTGGGGTTATTCTATACCTGTCAGTCTCTGGTACAGTGTGAGAGTGTGGGGTTAATTCTGTCCCTGTCAGTCTCAGGTACAGTGTGAGAGTCTGGGGTTCATTCTGGACCCGTCAGTCTCTAGTACAGTGTGAGAGTGTGGGGTTCATTCTGTCCCTGTCAGTCTCTGGTACAGTGCAAGAGTGTGGGGTTCAATCTGTACCTGTCAGTCTCTGGTACAGTGTGAGAGTGTGGGGTTCATTCTGTGCCCGTCAGTCTCTGGTACAGTGTGAGAGTGTGGGGTTCATTCTGTCTCTGTCAGTCTCTGGTACAGTGCGAGAGTGTGGGGTTCAATCTGTACCTGTCAGTCTCTGGTACAGTATGAGAGTGTGGGGTTCATTCTCTACCTGTCAGTCTCTGGTACAGTGTGAGAGTGTGGGGTTCATTCTCTACCTGTCAGTCTCTGGTACAGTGTGAGAGTGTGGGGTTCATTCTGTCCCTGTCAGTCTCTGGTACAGTGTGAGAGTGTGGGGTTCATTCTGTGCCCGTCATTCTCTGGTACAGTGTGAGTGTGTGGGGTTCATTCTCTACCTGTCAGTCTCTGCTACAGTGTGAGAGTGTGGGGTTCATTCTCTACCAGTCAGTCTGTGGTACAGTGCGAGAGTGTGGGGTTCATTCTGTACCTGTCAGTCTCTGGTACAGTGCGAGATTGTGGGGTTCATTCTGTCCCTGTCATTCTCTGGTACAGTGCGAGAGTGTGGTGTTCATTCTGTCCCTTTCAGTCTCTGGTACAGAGCGAGAGTGTGGGGTTCATTCTGTGCAGGTCAGTCTCTGGTGCAGTGCGAGAGTGTGGGGTTCATTCTGTCCCTGTCAGTCTCTGGTACAGTGAGAGAGTGTGGGGTTCATTCTGTACCTGTCAGTCTCTGGTACAGTGCGAGAGTGTGGGGTACATTCTGTCCCTGTCGGTCTCTTGTACAGTGTGAGAGTGTGGGGTTTATTCTGTACCTGTCAGTCTCTAGTACAGTGTGAGAGTGTGGGGTTCATTCTGTCCCTGTCAGTCTCTGGTACAGTGTGAGAGTGTGGGGTTCATTCTGTACCTGTCAGTCTCTGGTACTGTGCGAGAGTGTGGGGTTCATTCTGTACCTGTCAGTCTCTGGTACAGTGCGAGAGTGTGGGGTTCATTCTGTGCCTGTCAGTCTCTGGTACATTGTGAGAGTGTGGGTGTTATTGTGTACCTGTCAGTCTCTTGTACAGTGTGAGAGCGTGGGGTTCATTCTGTCCCTGTCAGTCTCTGGTACAGTGTGACAGTATGGGGTTCATTCTGTCCCCGTCAGTCTCTAGAACAGTGTGAGAGTGTGGGATTCATTCTGTGCCCGTCAGTGTCTGTTACAGTGTGAGAGTGTGGGGTTCATTCACTACCTGTCAGTCCCTGGTACAGTGCGAGAGAGTGGGGTTCCTTCGGTCCCTGTCGGTCTCTGGTACAGTGTGAGAGTGAGGGGTTTATTCTGTACCTGTCAGTCTCTGGTACAGTGTGAGAGTGTGGGGTTCATTCTGTCCCTGTCAGTCTCTGGTACAGTGTGAGAGTGTGGGGTTCATACTGTGCCCGTCATTCTCTGGTACAGTGTGAGAGTGTGGGGTTCATTCTGTCCCTGTCGGTGTCTGGTACAGTGCGAGAGTGTGGGGTTCATTCTGTCCCTGTCAGTCTCTGGTACAGTGTGAGAGTGTGGGGTTCAATCGGTCCCTGTCAGTCTCTGGTACAGTGCGAGAGTGTGGGGTTCATTCTGTACCTGTCAGTTTCTAGTACAGTGTGAGAGTGTGGGGGTTATTCCGTACCTGTCAGTCTCTGGTACAGTGTGAGAGTGTGGCGTTCATTCTGTACCTGTCAGTCTCTGGTACAGTGTGAGAGTCTGGGGTTCATTCTGGACCCGTCAGTCTCTGGTACAGTATGAGAGTGTGGGGTTCATTCTCTACCTGTCAGTCTCTGGTACAGTGTGAGAGTGTGGGGTTTATTCTGTACCTGTCAATCTCTGGTACAGTGTGAGAGTGTGGGGTTCATTCTGTGCCCGTTATTCTCTGGTACAGTGTGAGAGTGTGGGGTTCATTCTGTCCCTGTCAGTCTCTGGTACAGTGTGAGAGTGTGGGGTTCATTCTGTCCCTGTCAGTCTCTGGTACAGTGTGAGAGTGTGGGATTCATTCTGGACCCGTCAGTCTCTGGTACAGTGTGAGAGTGTGGGGTTCATTCTCTACCTGTCAGTCTCTGGTACAGTGCGAGAGTGTGGGATTCATTCTGTCCCTGTCAGTCTCCGGTACAGTGCGAGAGTCTGGGGTTCATTCTGTCCCTGTCAGTCTCCGGTACAGTGCGAGAGTGTGGGGTTCATTCTGTACCTGTCAGCCTCTGGTACAGTGTGAGAGTGTTGGGGTTATTCTATACCTGTCAGTCTCTGGTACAGTGTGAGAGTGTGGGGTTAATTCTGTCCCTGTCAGTCTCTGGTACAGTGTGAGAGTCTGGGGTTCATTCTGGACCCGTCAGTCTCTAGTACAGTGTGAGAGTGTGGGGTTCATTCTGTCCCTGTCAGTCTCTGGTACAGTGCAAGAGTGTGGGGTTCAATCTGTACCTGTCAGTCTCTGGTACAGTGTGAGAGTGTGGGGTTCATTCTGTGCCCGTCAGTCTCTGGTACAGTGTGAGAGTGTGGGGTTCATTCTGTCTCTGTCAGTCTCTGGTACAGTGCGAGAGTGTGGGGTTCAATCTGTACCTGTCAGTCTCTGGTACAGTATGAGAGTGTGGGGTTCATTCTCTACCTGTCAGTCTCTGGTACAGTGTGAGAGTGTGGGGTTCATTCTCTACCTGTCAGTCTCTGGTACAGTGTGAGAGTGTGGGGTTCATTCTGTCCCTGTCAGTCTCTGGTACAGTGTGAGAGTGTGGGGTTCATTCTGTGCCAGTCATTCTCTGGTACAGTGTGAGTGTGTGGGGTTCATTCTCTACCTGTCAGTCTCTGCTACAGTGTGAGAGTGTGGGGTTCATTCTCTACCAGTCAGTCTCTGGTACAGTGCGAGAGTGTGGGGTTCATTCTGTACCTGTCAGTCTCTGGTACAGTGCGAGAGTGTGGGGTTCATTCTGTCCCTGTCATTCTCTGGTACAGTGCGAGAGTGTGGTGTTCATTCTGTCCCTTTCAGTCTCTGGTACAGAGCGAGAGTGTGGGGTTCATTCTGTGCAGGTCAGTCTCTGGTGCAGTGCGAGAGTGTGGGGTTCATTCTGTCCCTGTCAGTCTCTGGTACAGTGAGAGAGTGTGGGGTTCATTCTGTACCTGTCAGTCTCTGGTACAGTGCGAGAGTGTGGGGTACATTCTGTCCCTGTCGGTCTCTTGTACAGTGTGAGAGTGTGGGGTTTATTCTGTACCTGTCAGTCTCTAGTACAGTGTGAGAGTGTGGGGTTCATTCTGTCCCTGTCAGTCTCTGGTACAGCGTGAGAGTGTGGGGTTCATTCTGTACCTGTCAGTCTCTGGTACTGTGCGAGAGTGTGGGGTTCATTCTGTCCCCGTCAGTCTCTAGAACAGTGTGAGAGTGTGGGATTCATTCTGTGCCCGTCAGTGTCTGTTACAGTGTGAGAGTGTGGGGTTCATTCACTACCTGTCAGTCCCTGGTACAGTGCGAGAGAGTGGGGTTCCTTCGGTCCCTGTCGGTCTCTGGTACAGGGTGAGAGTGTGGGGTTTATTCTGTACCTGTCAGTCTCTAGTACAGTGTGAGAGTGTGGGGTTTATTCTCTACCTGTCAGTCTCAGGTACAGTGTGAGAATGTGGAGTTCACTCTGTCTCTGTCAGTCTCTGGTACAGTGTGAGAGTGTGGGGCTCATTCTGTACCTGTCAGTCTCTGGTACAGTGTGAGAGTGTGGGGTTCATTCTGTCCCTGTCAGTCTCTGGTACAGTGCGAGAGTGTGGGGTTCATTCTGTCCCTGTCAGTCTCCGGTACAGTGCGAGAGTGTGGGGTTCATTCTGTACCTTTCAGTCTCTGGTACAGTGTGAGAGTGTGGAGTTCATTCTGTGCCCGTCAGTCTCTGGTACAGTGTGAGAGTGTGGGGTTTATTCTGTACCTTTCAGTTTCTGGTACAGTGTGAGAATGTGGGGTTCATTCTGTCCCTGTCAGTCTCTGGTACAGTGTGAGAGTGTGAGGTTCATTCTGTCGCTATCAGTCTCTGGTACAGTGTGAGAATGTGGGATTCATTCTGGACCCTTCAGTCTCTGGTACACTGTGAGAGTGTGGGGTTCATTCTCTACCTGTCAGTCTCTGGTACAGTGCGAGAGTGTGGGGTTCATTCTGTCCCTGTCAGTCTCCGGTACAGTGTGAGAGTGTGGGGTTTATTCTGTACCTGTCAGTCTCTGGTACAGTGTGAGAGTGTGGGGTTCATTCTGTGCCCGTCATTCTCTGGTACAGTGTGAGAGTGTGGGGTTCATTCTCTACCTGTCAGTCTCTGGTACAGTGCGAGAGTGCGGGGTTCATTCTGTACCTGTCAGTCTCTGGTACCCTGAGAGAGTGTGGGGTTCATTCTGTCCCTGTCAGTCTCCGGTACAGTGCGAGAGTGTGGGGTTCATTCTGTACCTGTCAGTCTCTGGTACAGTGTGAGAGTGTGGAGTTCATTCTGTGCCCGTCAGTATCTGGTACAGTGTGAGAGTGTGGGGTTCATTCTGTCCCTGTCAGTCTCTGGTACAGTGCGAGAGTGTGGGGTTCATTCTGTACCTGTCAGTCTCTGGAACAGTATGAGAGTGTGGGGTTCATTCTCTACCTGTCAGTCTCTGGTACAGTGTGAGAGTGTGTGGTTCATTCTGTACCTGTCAGTCTCTGGTACATTGTGAGAGTGTGGGGTTCATTCTGTCCCTGTCAGTCTCTGGTACAGTGTGAGAGTGTGGGGTTCATTCTGTGCCCGTCATTCTCTGGTACAGTGTGAGATTGTGGGGTTCATTCTCTACCAGTCGGTCTCTGGTACAGTGCGAGAGTGTGGGGTTCATTCTGTACCTGTCAGTCTCTGGTACAGTGAGAGAGTGTGGGGTTCATTCTATCCCTGTCAGTCTCTGGTACAGTGTGAGAGTGTGGGGTTTATTCTGTACCTGTCAGTCTCTAGTACAGTGTGAGAGTGGGGGGTTTATTCTCTACCTGTCAGTCTCAGGTACAGTGTGAGAGTGTGGAGTTCATTCTGTCTCTGTCAGTCGCTCTTACAGTGTGAGAGTGTGGGGTTCATTCTGTACCTGTCAGTCTCTGGTACAGTGTGAGAGTGTGGGGTTCATTTTGTACCTGTCAGTCTCTGGTACAGTGTGAGAGTGTGGGGTTCAATCTGTCCCTGTCAGTCTCTGGTACAGTGTGAGAGTGTGGGGTTTATTCTGTACCTGTCAGTCTCTAGTACAGTGTGAGAGTGTGGGGTTCATTCTGTCCCTGTCAGTCTCTGGTACAGTGTGAGAGTGTGGGGTTCATTCTGTACCTGTCAGTCTCTGGTACAGTGCGAGAGTGTGGGGTTCATTCTGTGCCTGTCAGTCTCTGGTACAGTGTGAGAGTGTGGGTGTTATTGTGTACCTGTCAGTCTCTTGTACAGTGTGAGAGCGTGGGGTTCATTCTGTCCCTGTCAGTCTCTGGTACAGTGTCACAGTGTGGGGTTCATTCTGGACCCGTCAGTCTCTAGAACAGTGTGAGAGTGTGGGATTCATTCTGTGCCCGTCAGTCTCTGGTACAGTGTGAGAGTGTGGGGTTCATTCACTACCTGTCAGTCCCTGGTACAGTGCGAGAGTGTGGGGTTCATTCCGTCCCTGTCGGTCTCTGGTACAGTGTGAGAGTGTGGGATTTATTCTGTACCTGTCAGTCTCTAGTACAGTGTGAGAGTGTGGGGTTTATTCTCTACCTGTCAGTCTCAGGTACAGAGTGAGAATGTGGAGTTCACTCTGTCTCTGTCAGTCTCTGGTACAGTGTGAGAGTGTGGGGTTCATTCTGTACCTGTCAGTCTCTGGTACAGTGTGAGAGTGTGGGGTTCATTCTGTACCTGTCAGTCTCTGGTACAGTGTGAGAGTGTGGGGTTCACTCTGTCCCTGTCAGTCTCTGGTACAGTGTGAGAGTGTGGGGTTTATTCTGTACCTATCAGTTTCTGGTACAGTGTGAGAATGTGGGGTTCATTCTGTCCCTGTCAGTCTCTGGTACAGTGTGAGACTGTGGGGTTCATTCTGTCGCTGTCAGTCTCTGGTACAGTGTGAGAGTGTGGGATTCATTCTGGACCCGTCAGTCTCTGGTACAGTGTGAGAGTGTGGGGTTCATTCTCTACCTGTCAGTCTCTGGTACAGTGCGAGAGTGTGGGGTTCATTCTGTACCTGTCAGTCTCTGGTACAGTGTGAGAATGTGGGGTTCATTCTGTCCCTGTCAGTCTCTGGTACAGTGTGAGAGTGTGGGGTTCATTCTGTCCCTGTCAGTCCCTGGTACAGTGTGAGAGTGTGGGATTCATTCTGGACCCGTCAGTCTCTGGTAAAGTGTGAGAGTGTGGGGTTCATTCTCTACCTGTCAGTCTCTGGTACAGTGCGAGAGTGTGGGATTCATTCTGTTCCTGTCGGTCTCTGGTACAGTGCGAGAGACTGGGGTTCATTCTGTCCCTGTCAGTCTCCGGTACTGTGCGAGACTGTGGGGTTCATTCTGTACCTGTCAGTCTCTGGTACAGTGTGAGAGTGTGGGGTTTATTCTGTACCTGTCAGTCTCTAGTACAGAGTGAGAGTGTGGGGTTCATTCTATCCCTGTCAGTCTCTGGTACAGTGTGAGAGTGTGGGGTTCATTCTGTGCCCGTTAGTCTCTGCTACAGTGTGAGAGTGTGGGGTTCATTCTGTCGCTGTCAGTCTCTGGTACAGTGTGAGAGTGTGGGATTCATTCTGGACCCGTCAGTCTCTGGTACAGTGTGAGAGTGTGGGGTTCATTCTCTACCTGTCAGTCTCTGGTACAGTGCGAGAGTGTGGGGTTCATTCTGTACCTGTCAGTCTCTGGTACAGTGTGAGAATGTGGGGTTCATTCTGTCCCTGTCAGTCTCTGGTACAGTGTGAGAGTGTGGGGTTCATTCTGTCCCTGTCAGTCCCTGGTACAGTGTGAGAGTGTGGGATTCATTCTGGACCCGTCAGTCTCTGGTAAAGTGTGAGAGTGTGGGGTTCATTCTCTACCTGTCAGTCTCTGGTACAGTGCGAGAGTGTGGGGTTCATTCTGTACCTGTCAGTCTCTGGTACAGTGTGAGAGTGTGGGGTTTATTCTGTACCTGTCAGTCTCTAGTACAGTGTGAGAGTGTGGGGTTCATTCTATCCCTGTCAGTCTCTGGTACAGTGTGAGAGTCTGGGGTTCATTCTGGACCAGTCAGTCTCAAGTACAGTGTGAGAGTGTGGGGTTCATTCTGTGCCCGTTAGTCTCTGCTACAGTGTGAGAGTGTGGGGTTCATTCTGTCCCTGTCAGTCTCTGGTACAGTGCGAGAATGTGCGGTTCATTCTGTACCTGTCAATCTCTGGTACAGTATGAGAGTGTGGGGTTCATTCTCTACCTGTCAGTCTCTGGTACAGTGTGAGTGTGTGGGGTGTATTCTGTACCTGTCAGTCTCTGGTACAGTGTGAGAGTGTGGGGTTCATTCTGTCCCTGTCAGTCTCTGGTACAGTGTGAGAGTGTGGGGTTCATTCTGTGCCCGTCATTCTCTGGTACAGTGTGAGAGTGTGGGGTTCATTCTGTCCCTGTCGGTGTCTGGTACAGTGCGAGAGTGTGCGGTTCATTTTGTCCCTGTCAGTCTCTGGTACAGTGTGAGAGTGGTGGGTTCATTCGGTCCCTGTCAGTCTCTGGTACAGTGCGAGAGTGTGGGGTTCATTCTGTACCTGTCAGTTTCTAGTACAGTGTGAGAGTGTGGGGGTTATTCCGTACCTGTCAGTCTCTGGTACAGTGTGAGAGTGTGGCGTTCATTCTGTCCCTGTCAGTCTCTGGTACATGGTGAGAGTGTGGGGTTCATTCTGTCCCTGTCAGTCTCTGGTACAGTGTGAGAGTGTGGGGTTCATTCTGGACCCGTCAGTCTCTGGTACAGTGTGAGAGTGTGGGGTTCATTCTCTACCTGTCAGTTTCTGGTACAGTGCGAGAGTGTGGGATTCATTCTGTCCCTGTCAGTCTCTGGTACAGTGCGAGAGTCTGGGGTTCATTCTGTCCCTGTCAGTCTCAGGTACAGTGCGAGAGTGTGGGGTTCATTCTGTACCTGTCAGCCTCTGGTACAGTGTGAGAGTGTTGGGGTTATTCTGTACCTGTCAGTCTCTGGTACAGTGTGAGAGTGTGGGGTTAATTCTGTCCCTGTCAGTCTCTGGTACAGTGTGAGAGTCTGGGGTTCATTCTGGACCCGTCAGTCTCTAGTACAGTGTGAGAGTGTGGGGTTCATTCTGTCCCTGTCAGTTTCTGGTACAGTGCAAGAGTGTGGGGTTCAATCTGTACCTGTCAGTCTCTGGTACAGTGTGAGAGTGTGGGGTTCATTTTGTGCCCGTCAGTCTCTGGTACAGTGTGAGAGTGTGGGGTTCATTCTGTCCCTGTCAGTCTCTGGTACAGTGCGAGAGTGTGGGGTTCAATCTGTACCTGTCAGTCTCTGGTACAGTATGAGAGTGTGGGGTTCATTCTCTACCTGTCAGTCTCTGGTACAGTGTGAGAGTGTGGGGTTCATTCTCTACCTGTCAGTCTCTGGTACAGTGTGAGAGTGTGGGGTTCATTCTGTCCCTGTCAGTCTCTGGTACAGTGTGAGAGTGTGGGGTTCATTCTGTGCCCGTCATTCTCCGGTACAGTGTGAGTGTGTGGGGTTCATTCTCTACCTGTCAGTCTCTGCTACAGTGTGAGAGTGTGGGGTTCATTCTCTACCAGTCAGTCTCTGGTACAGTGCGAGAGTGTGGGGTTCATTCTCTACCTGTCAGTCTCTGGTACAGTGCGAGAGTGTGGGGTTCATTCTGTCCCTGTCAGTCTCTGGTACAGTGCGAGAGTGTGGTGTTCATTCTGTCCCTTTCAGTCTCTGGTGCAGTGCGAGAGTGTGGGGTTCATTCTGTCCCTGTCAGTCTCTGGTACAGTGAGAGAGTGTGGGGTTCATTCTGTACCTGTCAGTCTCTGGTACAGTGCGAGAGTGTGGGGTACATTCTGTCCCTGTCGGTCTCTTGTACAGTGTGAGAGTGTGGGGTTTATTCTGTACCTGTCAGTCTCTAGTACAGTGTGAGAGTGTGGGGTTCATTCTGTCCCTGTCAGTCTCTGGTACAGTGTGAGAGTGTGGGGTTCATTCTGTACCTGTCAGTCTCTGGTACTGTGCGAGAGTGTGGGGTTCATTCTGTACCTGTCAGTCTCTGGTACAGTGCGAGAGTGTGGGGTTCATTCTGTGACTGTCAGTCTCTGGTACAGTGTGAGAGTGTGGGTGTTATTGTGTACCTGTCAGTCTCTTGTACAGTGTGAGAGCGTGGGGTTCATTCTGTCCCTGTCAGTCTCTGGTACAGTGTGACAGTGTGGGGTTCATTCTGTCCCCGTCAGTCTCTAGAACAGTGTGAGAGTGTGGGATTCATTCTGTGCCCGTCAGTGTCTGTTACAGTGTGAGAGTGTGGGGTTCATTCACTACTTGTCAGTCCCTGGTACAGTGCGAGAGAGTGGGGTTCATTCGGTCCCTGTCGGTCTCTGGTACAGTGTGAGAGTGTGGGGTTTATTCTGTACCTGTCAGTCTCTAGTACAGTGTGAGAGTGTGGGGTTTATTCTCTACCTGTCAGTCTCAGGTACAGTGTGAGAATGTGGAGTTCACTCTGTCTCTGTCAGTCTCTGGTACAGTGTGAGAGTGTCTGGTTCATTCTGTACCTGTCAGTCTCTGGTACAGTGTGAGAGTGTGGGGTTCATTCTGTCCCTGTCAGTCTCTGGTACAGTGTGAGAGTGTGGGTTTCATTCTGTCGCTGTCAGTCTCTGGTACAGTGTGAGAGTGTGGGATTCATTCTGGACCCGTCAGTCTCTGGTACAGTGTGAGAGTGTGGGGTTCATTCTCTACCTGTCAGTCTCTGGTACAGTGCGAGAGTGTGGGGTTCATTCTGTCCCTGTCAGTCTCCGGTACAGTGCGAGAGTGTGGGGTTCATTCTGTACCTGTCAGTCTCTGGTACAGTGTGAGAGTGTGGAGTTCATTCTGTGCCCGTCAGTCTCTGGTACAGTGTGAGAGTGTGGGGTTTATTCTGTACCTTTCAGTTTCTGGTACAGTGTGAGAATGTGGGGTTCATTCTGTCCCTGTCAGTCTCTGGTACAGTGTGAGAGTGTGGGGTTCATTCTGTCGCTGTCAGTCTCTGGTACAGTGTGAGAGTGTGGGATTTATTCTGGACCCTTCAGTCTCTGGTACAGTGTGAGAGTGTGGGGTTCATTCTCTACCTGTCAGTCTCTGGTACAGTGCGAGAGTGTGGGGTTCATTCTGTCCCTGTCAGTCTCCGGTACAGTGTGAGAGTGTGGGGTTTATTCTGTACCTGTCAGTCTCTGGTACAGTGTGAGAGTGTGGGGTTCATTCTGTGCCCGTCATTCTCTGGTACAGTGTGAGAGTGTGGGGTTCATTCTCTACCTGTCAGTCTCTGGTACAGTGCGAGAGTGCGGGGTTCATTCTGTACCTGTCAGTCTCTGGTACCCTGAGAGAGTGTGGGGTTCATTCTGTCCCTGTCAGTCTCCGGTACAGTGCGAGAGTGTGGGGTTCATTCTGTACCTGTCAGTCTCTGGTACAGTGTGAGAGTGTGGAGTTCATTCTGTGCCCGTCAGTCTCTGGTACAGTGTGAGAGTGTGGGGTTCATTCTGTCCCTGTCAGTCTCTGGTACAGTGCGAGAGTGTGGGGTTCATTCTGTACCTGTCAGTCTCTGGTACAGTATGAGAGTGTGGGGTTCATTCTCTACCTGTCAGTCTCTGGTACAGTGTGAGAGTGTGGGGTTCATTCTGTACCTGTCATTCTCTGGTACAGTGAGAGAGTGTGGGGTTCATTCTATCCCTGTCAGTCTCTGGTACAGTGTGAGAGTGTGGGGTTTATTCTGTACCTGTCAGTCTCTAGTACAGTGTGAGAGTGGGGGGTTTATTCTCTACCTGTCAGTCTCAGGTACAGTGTGAGAGTGTGGAGTTCATTCTGTCTCTGTCAGTCTCTCTTACAGTGTGAGAGTGTGGGGTTCATTCTGTACCTGTCAGTCTCTGGTACAGTGTGAGAGTGTGGGGTTCATTTTGTACCTGTCAGTCTCTGGTACAGTGTGAGAGTGTGGGGTTCAATCTGTCCCTGTCAGTCTCTGGTACAGTGTGAGAGTCTGGGGTTTATTCTGTACCTGTCAGTCTCTAGTACAGTGTGAGAGTGTGGGGTTCATTCTGTCCCTGTCAGTCTCTGGTACAGTGTGAGAGTGTGGGGTTCATTCTGTACCTGTCAGTCTCTGGTACAGTGCGAGAGTGTCGGGTTCATTCTGTGCCTGTCAGTCTCTGGTACAGTGTGAGAGTGTGGGTGTTATTGTGTACCTGTCAGTCTCTTGTACAGTGTGAGAGCGTGGGGTTCATTCTGTCCCTGTCAGTCTCTGGTACAGTGTGACAGTGTGGGGTTCATTCTGGACCCGTCAGTCTCTAGAACAGTGTGAGAGTGTGGGATTCATTCTGTGCCCGTCAGTCTCTGGTACAGTGTGAGAGTGTGGGGTTCATTCACTACCTGTCAGTCCCTGGTACAGTGCGAGAGCGTGGGGTTCATTCCGTCCCTGTCGGTCTCTGGTACAGTGTGAGAGTGTGGGGTTTATTCTGTACCTGTCAGTCTCTAGTACAGTGTGAGAGTGTGGGGTTTATTCTCTACCTGTCAGTCTCAGGTACAGAGTGAGAATGTGGAGTTCACTCTGTCTCTGTCAGTCTCTGGTACAGTGTGAGAGTGTGGGGTTCATTCTGTACCTGTCAGTCTCTGGTACAGTGTGAGAGTGTGGGGTTCATTCTGTACCTGTCAGTCTCTGGTACAGTGTGAGAGTGTGGGGTTCACTCTGTCCCTGTCAGTCTCTGGTACAGTGTGAGAGTGTGGGGTTTATTCTGTACCTATCAGTTTCTGGTACAGTGTGAGAATGTGGGGTTCATTCTGTCCCTGTCAGTCTCTGGCACAGTGTGAGAGTGTGGGGTTCATTCTGTCGCTGTCAGTCTCTGGTACAGTGTGAGAGTGTGGGATTCATTCTGGACCCGTCAGTCTCTGGTACAGTGTGAGAGTGTGGGGTTCATTCTCTACCTGTCAGTCTCTGGTACAGTGCGAGAGTGTGGGGTTCATTCTGTCCCTGTCAGTCTCCGGTACAGTGCGAGAGTGTGGGGTTTATTCTGTACCTGTCAGTCTCTAGTACAGTGTGAGAGTGTGGGGTTCATTCTGTGCCCGTCATTCTCTGGTACAGTGTGAGAGTGTGGGGTTCATTCTCTACCAGTCAGTCTCTGGTACAGTGCGAGAGTGTGGGGTTCATTCTGTACCTGTCAGTCTCTGGTACCCTGAGAGAGTGTGGGGTTTATTCTGTACCTGTCAGTCTCTGGTACAGTGTGAGAGTGTGGGGTTCATTCTGTGCCCGTCATTCTCTGGTACAGTGTGAGAGTGTGGGGTTCATTCTCTACCTGTCAGTCTCTGGTACAGTGCGAGAGTGCGGGGTTCATTCTGTACCTGTCAGTCTCTGGTACCCTGAGAGAGTGTGGGGTTCATTCTGTCCCTGTCAGTCTCCGGTACAGTGCGAGAGTGTGGGGTTCATTCTGTACCTGTCAGTCTCAGGTACAGAGTGAGAATGTGGAGTTCACTCTGTCTCTGTCAGTCTCTGGTACAGTGTGAGAGTGTGGGGTTCATTCTGTACCTGTCAGTCTCTGGTACAGTGTGAGAGTGTGGGGTTCATTCTGTATCTGTCAGTCTCTGGTACAGTGTGAGAATGTGGGGTTCACTCTGTCCCTGTCAGTCTCTGGTACAGTGTGAGAGTGTGGGGTTTATTCTGTACCTATCAGTTTCTGGTACAGTGTGAGAATGTGGGGTTCATTCTGTCCCTGTCAGTCTCTGGTACAGTGTGAGAGTGTGGGGTTCATTCTGTCGCTGTCAGTCTCTGGTACAGTGTGAGAGTGTGGGATTCATTCTGGACCCGTCAGTCTCTGGTACAGTGTGAGAGTGTGGGGTTCATTCTCTACCTGTCAGTCTCTGGTACAGTGCGAGAGTGTGGGGTTCATTCTGTCCCTGTCAGTCTCCGGTACAGTGCGAGAGTGTGGGGTTCATTCTGTACCTGTCAGTCTCTGGTACAGTGTGAGAGTGTGGGGTTTATTCTGTACCTGTCAGTCTCTAGTACAGTGTGAGAGTGTGGGGTTCATTCTGTGCCCTTCATTCTCTGGTACAGTGTGAGAGTGTGGGGTTCATTCTCTACCTGTCAGTCTCTGGTACAGTGTGAGAGTGTGGGGTTCATTCTCTACCAGTCAGTCTCTGGTACAGTGCGAGAGTGTGGGGTTCATTCTGTACCTGTCAGTCTCTGGTACCCTGAGAGAGTGTGGGGTTCATTCTGTCCCTGTCAGTCTCTGGTACAGTGCGAGAGTGTGGGGTTCATTCTGTCCCTGTCAGTCTCTGGTACAGAGCGAGAGTGTGGGGTTCATTCTGTCCCTGTCGGTGTCTGGTACAGTGCGAGAGTGTGGGGTTCATTCTGTCCCTGTCGGTGTCTGGTAGAGTGCGAGAGTGTGGGGTTCATTCTGTCCCTGTCAGTCTCCGGTACAGTGCGAGAGTGTGGGGTTCATTCTGTGCCCGTCAGTCTCTGGTACAGTGTGAGAGTGTGGGGTTCATTCTGTCCCTGTCAGTCTCTGGTACAGTGCGAGAGTGTGGGGTTCATTCTGTACCTGTCAGTCTCTGGTACAGTATGAGAGTGTGGGGTTCATTCTCTACCTGTCAGTCTCTGGTACAGTCTGAGAGTGTGGGGTTCATTCTGTCCCTGTCAGTCTCTGGTACAGTGTGAGAGTGTGGGGTTCATTCTGTGCCGGTCATTCTCTGGTATAGTGTGAGATTGTGGGGTTCATTCTCTACCAGTCAGTCTCTGGTACAGTCAGAGAGTGTGGGGTTCATTCTGTACCTGTCAGTCTCTGGTACAGTGAGAGAGTGTGGTTTTCATTCTGTCCATGTCAGTCTCTCGTACAGTGTGAGAGTGTGGGGTTTATTCTGTACCTGTCAGTCTCTAGTACAGTGTGAGAGTGGGGGGTTTATTCTCTACCTGTCAGTCTCAGGTACAGTGTGAGAGTGTGGAGTTCATTCTGTCTCTGTCAGTCTCTCTTACAGTGTGAGAGTGTGGGATTCATTCTGTACCTGTCAGTCTCTGGTACAGTGTGAGAGTGTGGGGTTCATTCTGTACCTGTCAGTCTCTGGTACAGTGTGAGAGTGTGGGGTTCAATCTGTCCCTGTCAGTCTCTGGTACAGTGTGAAAGTGTGGGGTTTATTCTGTACCTTTCAGTCTCCGGTACAGTGTGAGAATGTGGGGTTCATTCTGTCCCTGTCAGTCTCTGGTACAGTGTGAGAGTGTGGGGTTCATTCTGTCGCTGTCAGTCTCTGGTACAGTGTGAGAGTGTGGGATTCATTCTGGACCCGTCAGTCTCTGGTACAGTGTGAGAGTGTGGGGTTCATTCTCTACCTGTCAGTCTCTGGTACAGTGCGAGAGTGTGGGGTTCATTCTGTCCCTGTCAGTCTCCGGTACAGTGCGAGAGTGTGGGGTTCATTCTGTACCTGTCAGTCTCCGGTACAGTGTGAGAGTGTGGGGTTTATTCTGTACCTGTCAGTCTCTAGTACAGTGTGAGAGTGTGGGGTTCATTCTGTGCCCGTCATTCTCTGGTACAGTGTGAGAGTGTGGGGTTCATTCTCTACCTGTCAGTCTCTGGTACAGTGTGAGAGTGTGGGGTTCATTCTCTACCAGTCAGTCTCTGGTACAGTGCGAGAGTGTGGGGTTCATTCTGTACCTGTCAGTCTCTGGTACCCTGAGAGAGTGTGGGGTTCATTCTGTCCCTGTCAGTCTCTGGTACAGTGCGAGAGTGTGGGGTTCATTCTGTCCCTGTCAGTCTCTGGTACAGAGCGAGAGTGTGGGGTTCATTCTGTCCCTGTCGGTGTCTGGTACAGTGCGAGAGTGTGGGGTTCATTCTGTCCCTGTCAGTCTCTGGTACAGAGCGAGAGTGTGGGGTTCATTCTGTCCCTGTCGGTGTCTGGTAGAGTGCGAGAGTGTGGGGTTCATTCTGTCCCTGTCAGTCTCCGGTACAGTGCGAGAGTGTGGGGTTCATTCTGTACCTGTCAGTCTCTGGTACAGTGTGAGAGTGTGGAGTTCATTCTGTGCCCGTCAGTCTCTGGTACAGTGTGAGAGTGTGGGGTTCATTCTGTCCCTGTCAGTCTCTGGTACAGTGCGAGAGTGTGGGGTTCATTCTGTACCTGTCAGTCTCTGGTACAGTATGAGAGTGTGGGGTTCATTCTCTACCTGTCAGTCTCTGGTACAGTCTGAGAGTGTGGGGTTCATTCTGTCCCTGTCAGTCTCTGGTACAGTGTGAGAGTGTGGGGTTCATTCTGTGCCGGTCATTCTCTGGTACAGTGTGAGATTGTGGGGTTCATTCTCTACCAGTCAGTCTCTGGTACAGTCAGAGAGTGTGGGGTTCATTCTGTACCTGTCAGTCTCTGGTACAGTGAGAGAGTGTGGGGTTCATTCTGTCCATGTCAGTCTCTCGTACAGTGTGAGAGTGTGGGGTTTATTCTGTACCTGTCAGTCTCTAGTACAGTGTGAGAGTGGGGGGTTTATTCTCTACCTGTCAGTCTCAGGTATACAGTGTGAGAGTGTGGAGTTCATTCTGTCTCTGTCAGTCTCTCTTACAGTGTGAGAGTGTGGGATTCATTCTGTACCTGTCAGTCTCTGGTACAGTGTGAGAGTGTGGGGTTCATTCTGTCCCTGTCAGTCTCCGGTACAGTGCGAAAGTGTGGGGTTCATTCTGTACCTGTCAGTCTCTGGTACAGTGTGAGAGTGTGGGGTTTATTCTGTACCTGTCAGTCTCCAGTACAGTGTGAGAGTGTGGTGTTCATTCTGTCCCTGTCAGTCTCTGGTACAGTGTGAGAGTTTGGAGTTCATTCCGTGCCCGTCAGTCTCTGGTACAGTGTGAGAGTGTGGGGTTCATTCTGTACCTGTCAGTCCCTGGTACAGTATGAGAGTGTGGGGTTCATTCTCTACCTGTCAGTCTCTGGTACAGTGTGAGAGTGTGGGGTTCATTCTGTCCCTGTCAGTCTCTGGTACAGTGTGAGAGTGTGGGGTTCATTCTGTGCCCGTCATTCTCTGGTACAGTGTGAGAGTGTGGGGTTCATTCTCTACCAGTCAGTTTCTGGTACAGTGCGAGAGTGTGGGGTTCATTCGGTCCCTGTCGGTCTCTGGTACAGTGTGAGAGTGTGGGGTGTGTTCTGTACCTGTCAGTCTCTAGTACAGTGTGAGAGTGTGGGGTTTATTCTCTACCTGTGAGTCTCAGGTACAGTGTGAGAGTGTGGAGTTCATTCTGTCCCTGTCAGTCTCTGGTACAGTGTGAGAGTCTGAGGTTCATTCTGGACCCGTCAGTCTCTAGAACAGTGTGAGAGTGTGGGGTTCATTCTGTGCCCGTTAGTCTCTGGTACAGTGTGAGAGTGTGGGGTTCATTCTGTCCCTGTCAGTCTCTGATACAGTGCGAGAATGTGGGGTTCATTCTGTACCTGTCAATCTTTGGTACAGTATGAGAGTGTGGGGTTCATTCTCTACCTGTGAGTCTCTGGTACAGTGTGAGAGTGTGGGGTTTATTCTGTACCTGTCAGTCTCTGGTACAGTGTGAGAGTGTGGGGTTCATTTTGTCCCTGTCAGTCTCTGGTACAGTGTGAGAGTATGGGGTTCATTCTGTGCCCATCATTCTCTGGTACAGTGTGAGAGTGTGGGGTTCATTCTGTCCCTGTCAGTCTCTGGTACAGTGCGAGAGTGTGGGGTTCATTCTGTCCCTGTCAGTCTCTGGTACAGAGCGAGAGTGTGGGGTTCATTCTGTACCTGTCAGTCTCTGGTACCCTGAGAGAGTGTGGGGTTCATTCTGTCCCTGTCAGTCTCTGGTACAGTGCGAGAGTGTGGGGTTCATTCTGTCCCTGTCAGTCTCTGGTACAGAGCGAGAGTGTGGGGTTCATTCTGTCCCTGTCGGTGTCTGGTACAGTGCGAGAGTGTGGGGTTCATTCTGTCCCTGTCAGTCTCTGGTACAGAGCGAGAGTGTGGGGTTCATTCTGTCCCTGTCGGTGTCTGGTAGAGTGCGAGAGTGTGGGGTTCATTCTGTCCCTGTCAGTCTCCGGTACAGTGCGAGAGTGTGGGGTTCATTCTGTACCTGTCAGTCTCTGGTACAGTGTGAGAGTGTGGAGTTCATTCTGTGCCCGTCAGTCTCTGGTACAGTGTGAGAGTGTGGGATTCATTCTGTCCCTGTCAGTCTCTGGTACAGTGCGAGAGTGTGGGGTTCATTCTGTACCTGTCAGTCTCTGGTACAGTATGAGAGTGTGGGGTTCATTCTCTACCTGTCAGTCTCTGGTACAGTCTGAGAGTGTGGGGTTCATTCTGTCCCTGTCAGTCTCTGGTACAGTGTGAGAGTGTGGGGTTCATTCTGTGCCGGTCATTCTCTGGTACAGTGTGAGATTGTGGGGTTCATTCTCTACCAGTCAGTCTCTGGTACAGTCAGAGAGTGTGGGGTTCATTCTGTACCTGTCAGTCTCTGGTACAGTGAGAGAGTGTGGGGTTCATTCTGTCCATGTCAGTCTCTCGTACAGTGTGAGAGTGTGGGGTTTATTCTGTACCTGTCAGTCTCTAGTACAGTGTGAGAGTGGGGGGTTTATTCTCTACCTGTCAGTCTCAGGTACAGTGTGAGAGTGTGGAGTTCATTCTGTCTCTGTCAGTCTCTCTTACAGTGTGAGAGTGTGGGATTCATTCTGTACCTGTCAGTCTCTGGTACAGTGTGAGAGTGTGGGGTTCATTCTGTACCTGTCAGTCTCTGGTACAGTGTGAGAGTGTGGGGTTCAATCTGTCCCTGTCAGTCTCTGGTACAGTGTGAGAGTGTGGGGTTTATTCTGTACCTTTCAGTCTCCGGTACAGTGTGAGAATGTGGGGTTCATTCTGTCCCTGTCAGTCTCTGGTACAGTGTCGGAGTGTGGGGTTCATTCTGTCCCTGTCAGTCCCTGGTACAGTGTGAGAGTGTGGGATTCATTCTGGACCCGTCAGTCTCTGGTACAGTGTGAGAGGGTGGGGTTCATTCTCTACCTGTCAGTCTCTGGTACAGTGCGAGAGTGTGGGATTCATTCTGTCCCTGTCGGTGTCTGGTACAGTGCGAGAGTGTGGGGTTCATTCTGTCCCTGTCAGTCTCCGGTACAGTGCGAAAGTGTGGGGTTCATTCTGTACCTGTCAGTTTCTAGTATAGTGTGAGAGTGTGGGGGTTATTCCGTACCTGTCAGTCTCTGGTACAGTGTGAGAGTGTGGCGTTCATTCTGTCCCTGTCAGTCTCTGGTACAGTGTGAGAGTCTCGGGTTCATTCTGGACCCGTCAGTCTCTGGTACAGTATGAGAGTGTGGGGTTCATTCTCTACCTGTCAGTCTCTGGTACAGTGTGAGAGTGTGGGGTTTATCTGTACCTGTCAATCTCTGGTACAGTGTGAGAGTGTGGGGTTCATTCTGTCCCTGTCAGTCTCTGGTACAGTGTGAGAGTGTGGGGTTCATCCTGTGCCCGTCATTCTCTGGTACAGTGTGAGAGTGTGGGGTTCATTCTGTCCCTGTCAGTCTCTGGTACAGTGTGAGAGTTTGGGGTTCATTCTGTCCCTGTCAGTCTCTGGTACAGTGTGAGAGAGTGGGATTCATTCTGGACCCGTCAGTCTCTGGTACAGTGTGAGAGTGTGGGGTTCATTCTCTACCTGTCAGTCTCTGGTACATTGCGAGAGTGTGGGATTCATTCTGTCCCTGTCGGTCTCTGGTACAGTCCGAGAGTGTGGGGTTCATTCTGTCCCTGTCAGTCTCCGGTACAGTGCGAGAGTGTGGGGTTCATTCTGTACCTGTCAGTCTCTGGTACAGTGTGAGAGTGTTGGGGTTATTCTGTATCTGTCAGTCTCTGGTACAGTGTGAAAGTGTGGGGTTAATTCTGTCCCTGTCAGTCTCAGGTTCAGTGTGAGAGTCTGGGGTTCATTCTGGACCCGTCAGTCTCTAGTACAGTGTGAGAGTGTGGGGTTCATTCTGTCCCTGTCAGTCTCTGGTACAGTGCGAGAGTGTGGTATTCAATCTGTACCTGTCAGTCTCTGGTACAGTGTGAGAGTGTGGGGTTCATTCTGTCCCTGTCCGTCTCTGGTACAGTGTGAGAATGTGGGGTTCATTCTGGGCCCGTCAGTCTCTAGTACAGTGTGAGAGTGTGGAGTTCATTCTGTCCCCATCAGTCTCTGGTACAGTGCGAGAGTGTGGGTTTCATTCTGTCCCTGTCAGTCTCTGGTACAGTGCGAGAGTGTGGTGTTCATTCTGTCCCTGTCAGTCTCTGGTACAGAGCGAGAGTGTGGGGTTCATTCTGTGCCCGTCAGTCTCTGGTACAGTGCGAGAGTGTGGGGTTCATTCTGTCCCTGTCAGTCTCTGGTACAGTGAGAGAGTGTGGGGTTCATTCTGTACCTGTCAGTCTCTGGTACAGTGCGAGATTGTGGGGTTCATTCTGTCCCTGTCGGTCTCTGGTACAGTGTGAGAGTGTGGGGTTTATTCTGTACCTGTCAGTCTCTAGTACTGTGTGAGAGTGTGGGGTTCATTCTGTCCCTGTCAGTCTCTGGTACAGCGTGAGAGTGTGGGGTTCATTCTGTACCTGTCAGTCTCTGGTACTGTGCGAGAGTGTGGGGTTCATTCTGTCCCTGTCAGTCTCTGGTACAGTCCGAGAGTGTGGGGTTCATTCTGTCCCTGTCAGTCTCCGGTGCAGTGCGAGAGTGTGGGGTTCATTCTGTACCTGTCAGTCTCTGGTACAGTGTGAGAGTGTTGGGGTTATTCTCTATCTGTCAGTCTCTGGTACAGTGTGAAAGTGTGGGGTTAATTCTGTCCCTGTCAGTCTCTGGTACAGTGTGAGAGTGTGGCGTTCATTCTGTCCCTGTCAGTCTCTGGTACAGTGTGAGAGTCTGGGGTTCATTCTGTACCTGTCAGTATCTGGTACAGTGTGAGAGTGTGGGGTTTATTCTGTCCCTGTCGGTGTCTGGTACAGTGCGAGAGTGTGGGGTTCATTCTGTCCCTGTCAGTCTCCGGTACAGTGCGAGAGTGTGGGGTTCATTCTGTACCTGTCAGTCTCTGGTACAGTGTGAGAGTGTGGGGTTTATTCTGTACCTGTCAGTCTCTAGAACAGTGTGAGAGTGTGGGGTTCATTCTGTCCCTGTCAGTCTCTGGTACAGTGTGAGACTGTGGGGTTCATTCGGTCCCTGTCGTTCTCTGGTACAGTGCGAGAGTGTGGGGTTCATTCTGTACCTGTCAGTTTCTAGTATAGTGTGAGAGTGTGGGGGTTATTCCGTACCTGTCAGTCTCTGGTACAGTGTGAGAGTGTGGCGTTCATTCTGTCCCTGTCAGTCTCTGGTACAGTGTGAGAGTCTGGGGTTCATTCTGGACCCGTCAGTCTCTGGTACAGTATGAGAGTGTGGGGTTCATTCTCTACCTGTCAGTCTCTGGTACAGTGTGAGAGTGTGGGGTTTATCTGTACCTGTCAATCTCTGGCACAGTGTGAGAGTGTGGGGTTCATTCTGTCCCTGTCAGTCTCTGGTACAGTGTGAGAGTGTGGGGTTCATCCTGTGCCCGTCATTCTCTGGTACAGTGTGAGAGTGTGGGGTTCATTCTGTCCCTGTCAGTCTCTGGTACAGTGTGAGAGTTTGGGGTTCATTCTGTCCCTGTCAGTCTCTGGTACAGTGTGAGAGAGTGGGATTCATTCTGGACCCGTCAGTCTCTGGTACAGTGTGAGAGTGTGGGGTTCATTCTCTACCTGTCAGTCTCTGGTACATTGCGAGAGTGTGGGATTCATTCTGTCCCTGTCGGTCTCTGGTACAGTCCGAGAGTGTGGGGTTCATTCTGTCCCTGTCAGTCTCCGGTACAGTGCGAGAGTGTGGGGTTCATTCTGTACCTGTCAGTCTCTGGTACAGTGTGAGAGTGTTGGGGTTATTCTGTATCTGTCAGTCTCTGGTACAGTGTGAAAGTGTGGGGTTAATTCTGTCCCTGTCAGTCTCAGGTTCAGTGTGAGAGTCTGGGGTTCATTCTGGACCCGTCAGTCTCTAGTACAGTGTGAGAGTGTGGGGTTCATTCTGTCCCTGTCAGTCTCTGGTACAGTGCGAGAGTGTGGTATTCAATCTGTACCTGTCAGTCTCTGGTACAGTGTGAGAGTGTGGGGTTCATTCTGTCCCTGTCCGTCTCTGGTACAGTGTGCGAGTGTGGGGTTCATTCTGGGCCCGTCAGTCTCTAGTACAGTGTGAGAGTGTGGAGTTCATTCTGTCCCCATCAGTCTCTGGTACAGTGCGAGAGTGTGGGTTTCATTCTGTCCCTGTCAGTCTCTGGTACAGTGCGAGAGTGTGGTGTTCATTCTGTCCCTGTCAGTCTCTGGTACAGAGCGAGAGTGTGGGGTTCATTCTGTGCCCGTCAGTCTCTGGTACAGTGCGAGAGTGTGGGGTTCATTCTGTCCCTGTCAGTCTCTGGTACAGTGAGAGAGTGTGGGGTTCATTCTGTACCTGTCAGTCTCTGGTACAGTGCGAGATTGTGGGGTTCATTCTGTCCCTGTCGGTCTCTGGTACAGTGTGAGAGTGTGGGGTTTATTCTGTACCTGTCAGTCTCTAGTACTGTGTGAGAGTGTGGGGTTCATTCTGTCCCTGTCAGTCTCTGGTACAGTGTGAGAGTGTGGGGTTCATTCTGTACCTGTCAGTCTCTGGTACTGTGCGAGAGTGTGGGGTTCATTCTGTCCCTGTCGGTCTCTGGTACAGTCCGAGAGTGTGGGGTTCATTCTGTCCCTGTCAGTTTCCGGTACAGTGCGAGAGTGTGGGGTTCATTCTGTACCTGTCAGTCTCTGGTACAGTGTGAGAGTGTTGGGGTTATTCTCTATCTGTCAGTCTCTGGTACAGTGTGAAAGTGTGGGGTTAATTCTGTCCCTGTCAGTCTCTGGTTCAGTGTGAGAGTCTGGGGTTCATTCTGGACCCGTCAGTCTCTAGTACAGTGTGAGAGTGTGGGGTTCATTTTGTCCCTGTCAGTCTCTGGTACAGTGTGAGAGTATGGGGTTCATTCTGTGCCCATCATTCTCTGGTACAGTGTGAGAGTGTGGGGTTCATTCTCTACCTGTCAGTCTCTGGTACAGTGAGAGAGTGTGGGGTTCATTCTGTCCCTGTCAGTCTCTGGTACAGTGCGACAGTGTGGGGTTCATTCTGTCCCTGTCAGTCTCTGGTACAGAGCGAGAGTGTGGTTTCATTCTGTCCATGTCGGTGTCTGGTACAGTGCGAGAGTGTGGGGTTCATTCTGTCCCTGTCAGTCTCCGGTACAGTGCGAGAGTGTGGGGTTCATTCTGTACCTGTCAGTCTCTGGTACAGTGTGAGAGTGTGGGGTTTATTCTGTACCTGTCAGTCTCTAGTACAGTGTGAGAGTGTGGGGTTCATTCTGTCCCTGTCAGTCTCTGGTACAGTGTGAGACTGTGGGGTTCATTCGGTCCCTGTCAGTCTCTGGTACAGTGCGAGAGTGTGTGGTTCATTCTGTACCTATCAGTTTCTAGTATAGTGTGAGAGTGTGGGGGTTATTCCGTACCTGTCAGTCTCTGGTACAGTGTGAGAGTGTGGCGTTCATTCTGTCCCTGTCAGTCTCTGGTACAGTGTGAGAGTCTGGGGTTCATTCTGGACCCGTCAGTCTCTGGTACAGTATGAGAGTGTGGGGTTCATTCTCTACCTGTCAGTCTCTGGTACAGTGTGAGAGTGTGGGGTTTATCTGTACCTGTCAATCTCTGGTACAGTGTGAGAGTCTGGGGTTCATTCTGTCCCTGTCAGTCTCTGGTACAGTGTGAGAGTGTGGGGTTCATCCTGTGCCCGTCATTCTCTGGTACAGTGTGAGAGTGTGGGGTTCATTCTGTCCCTGTCAGTCTCTGGTACAGTGTGAGAGTTTGGGGTTCATTCTGTCCCTGTCAGTCTCTGGTACAGTGTGAGAGAGTGGGATTCATTCTGGACCCGTCAGTCTCTGGTACAGTGTGAGAGTGTGGGGTTCATTCTCTACCTGTCAGTCTCTGGTACATTGCGAGAGTGTGGGATTCATTCTGTCCCTGTCGGTCTCTGGTACAGTCCGAGAGTGTGGGGTTCATTCTGTCCCTGTCAGTCTCCGGTACAGTGCGAGAGTGTGGGGTTCATTCTGTACCTGTCAGTCTCTGGTACAGTGTGAGAGTGTTGGGGTTATTCTGTATCTGTCAGTCTCTGGTACAGTGTGAAAGTGTGGGGTTAATTCTGTCCCTGTCAGTCTCAGGTTCAGTGTGAGAGTCTGGGGTTCATTCTGGACCCGTCAGACTCTAGTACAGTGTGAGAGTGTGGGGTTCATTCTGTCCCTGTCAGTCTCTGGTACAGTGCGAGAGTGTGGTATTCAATCTCTACCTGTCAGTCTCTGGTACAGTGTGAGAGTGTGGGGTTCATTCTGTCCCTGTCCGTCTCTGGTACAGTGTGCGAGTGTGGGGTTCATTCTGGGCCCGTCAGTCTCTAGTACAGTGTGAGAGTGTGGAGTTCATTCTGTCCCCATCAGTCTCTGGTACAGTGCGAGAGTGTGGGTTTCATTCTGTCCCTGTCAGGCTCTGGTACAGTGCGAGAGTGTGGTGTTCATTCTGTCCCTGTCAGTCTCTGGTACAGAGCGAGAGTGTGGGGTTCATTCTGTGCCCGTCAGTCTCTGGTACAGTGCGAGAGTGTGGGGTTCATTCTGTCCCTGTCAGTCTCTGGTACAGTGAGAGAGTGTGGGGTTCATTCTGTACCTGTCAGTCTCTGGTACAGTGCGAGATTGTGGGGTTCATTCTGTCCCTGTCGGTCTCTGGTACAGTGTGAGAGTGTGGGGTTTATTCTGTACCTGTCAGTCTCTAGTACTGTGTGAGAGTGTGGGGTTCATTCTGTCCCTGTCAGTCTCTGGTACAGTGTGAGAGTGTGGGGTTCATTCTGTACCTGTCAGTCTCTGGTACTGTGCGAGAGTGTGGGGTTCATTCTGTCCCTGTCGGTCTCTGGTACAGTCCGAGAGTGTGGGGTTCATTCTGTCCCTGTCAGTCTCCGGTGCAGTGCGAGAGTGTGGGGTTCATTCTGTACCTGTCAGTCTCTGGCACAGTGTGAGAGTGTTGGGGTTATTCTCTATCTGTCAGTCTCTGGTACAGTGTGAAAGTGTGGGGTTAATTCTGTCCCTGTCAGTCTCTGGTACAGTGTGAGAGTGTGGCGTTCATTCTGTCCCTGTCAGTCTCTGGTACAGTGTGAGAGTCTGGGGTTCATTCTGTACCTGTCAGTATCTGGTACAGTGTGAGAGTGTGGGGTTTATTCTGTCCCTGTCGGTGTCTGGTACAGTGCGAGAGTGTGGGGTTCATTCTGTCCCTGTCAGTCTCCGGTACAGTGCGAGAGTGTGGGGCTCATTCTGTACCTGTCAGTCTCTGGTACAGTGTGAGAGTGTGGGGTTTATTCTGTACCTGTCAGTCTCTAGTACAGTGTGAGAGTGTGGGGTTCATTCTGTCCCTGTCAGTCTCTGGTACAGTGTGAGACTGTGGGGTTCATTCGGTCCCTGTCGTTCTCTGGTACAGTGCGAGAGTGTGGGGTTCATTCTGTACCTGTCAGTTTCTAGTATAGTGTGAGAGTGAGGGGGTTATTCCGTACCTGTCAGTCTCTGGTACAGTGTGAGAGTGTGGCGTTCATTCTGTCCCTGTCAGTCTCTGGTACAGTGTGAGAGTCTGGGGTTCATTCTGGACCCGTCAGTCTCTGGTACAGTATGAGAGTGTGGGCTTCATTCTCTACCTGTCAGTCTCTGGTACAGTGTGAGAGTGTGGGGTTTATCTGTACCTGTCAATCTCTGGCACAGTGTGAGAGTGTGGGGTTCATTCTGTCCCTGTCAGTCTCTGGTACAGTGTGAGAGTGTGGGGTTCATCCTGTGCCCGTCATTCTCTGGTACAGTGTGAGAGTGTGGGGTTCATTCTGTCCCTGTCAGTCTCTGGTACAGTGTGAGAGTTTGGGGTTCATTCTGTCCCTGTCAGTCTCTGGTACAGTGTGAGAGAGTGGGATTCATTCTGGACCCGTCAGTCTCTGGTACAGTGTGAGAGTGTGGGGTTCATTCTCTACCTGTCAGTCTCTGGTACATTGCGAGAGTGTGGGATTCATTCTGTCCCTGTCGGTCTCTGGTACAGTCCGAGAGTGTGGGGTTCATTCTGTCCCTGTCAGTCTCCGGTACAGTGCGAGAGTGTGGGGTTCATTCTGTACCTGTCAGTCTCTGGTACAGTGTGAGAGTGTTGGGGTTATTCTGTATCTGTCAGTCTCTGGTACAGTGTGAAAGTGTGGGGTTAATTCTGTCCCTGTCAGTCTCAGGTTCAGTGTGAGAGTCTGGGGTTCATTCTGGACCCGTCAGTCTCTAGAACAGTGTGAGAGTGTGGGATTCATTCTGCGCCCGTCAGTCTCTGGTACAGTGTGAGAGTGTGGGGTTCATTCACTACCTGTCAGTCCCTGGTACAGTGCGAGAGTGTGGGGTTCATTCGGTCCCTGTCGGTCTCTGGTACAGTGTGAGAGTGTGGGGTTTATTCTCTACCTGTCAGTCTCAGGTACAGTCTGAGAATGTGGAGTTCACTCTGTCTCTGTCAGTCTCTGGTACAGTGTGAGAGTGTGGGGTTCATTCTGTACCTGTCAGTCTCTGGTACAGTGTGAGAGTGTGGGGTTCATTCTGTACCTGTCAGTCTCTGGTACAGTGTGAGAGTGTGGGGTTCATTCTGTCCCTGTCAGTCTCTGGTACAGTGTGAGAGTGTGGGGTTTATTCTGTACCTTTCAGTTTCTGGTACAGTGTGAGAATGTGGGGTTCATTCTGTCCCTGTCAGTCTCCGGTACAGTGTGAGAGTGTGGGGTTCATTCTGTCCCTGTCAGTCTCTGGTACAGTGTGAGAGTGTGGGGTTCATTCTGTCCCTGTCAGTCTCTGGTACAGTGTGAGAGTGTGGAGTTCATTCTGTCCCTGTCAGTCTCTGGTACAGTGTGAGAGTGTGGGATTCATTCTGTCTCTGTCAGTCTCTGGTACGGTGCGAGAGTGTGGTATTCAATCTGTACCTGTAAGTCTCTGGTACAGTATGAGAGTGTGGGGTTCATTCTCTACCTGTCAGTCTCTGGTACAGTGTGAGAGTGTGCGGTTTATTCTGTACCTGTCAGTCTCTGGTACAGTGTCAGAGTGTGGGGTTCATTCTGTCCCTGCCCGTCTCTGGTACGGTGTGAGAGTGTGGCGTTCATTCTGGTCCCGTCTGTCTCTAGTACAGTGTGAGAGTGTGGAGTTCATTCTGTGCCCATCAGTCTCTGGTACAGTGCGAGAGTGTGGGTTTCATTCTGTCCCTGTCAGTCTCTGGTACAGTGCGAGAGTGTGGTGTTCACTCTGTCCCTGTCAGTCTCTGGTACAGAGCGAGAGTGTGGGGTTCATTCTGTGCCCGTCAGTCTCTGGTACAGTGCGAGAGTGTGGGGTTCATTCTGTCCCTGTCAGTCTCTGGTACAGTGAGAGAGTGTGGGGTTCATTCTGTACCTGTCAGTCTCTGGTACAGTGCGAGATTGTGGGGTTCATTCTGTCCCTGTCGGTCTCTGGTACAGTGTGAGAGTGTGGGGTTTATTCTGTACCTGTCAGTCTCTAGTACAGTGTGAGAGTGTGGGGTTCATTCTGTCCCTGTCAGTCTCTGGTACAGTGTGAGAGTGTGGGGTTCATTCTGTACCTTTCAGTCTCTGGTACTGTGCGAGAGTGTGGGGTTCATTCTGTACCTGTCAGTCTCTGGTACAGTAGGAGAGTGTGGGGTTCATTCTGTGCCTGTCAGTCTCTGGTACAGTGTGACAGTGTGGCGTTCATTCTGGACCCGTCAGTCTCTAGAACAGTGTGAGAGTGTGGGATTCATTCTGCGCCCGTCAGTCTCTGGTACAGTGTGAGAGTGTGGGGTTCATTCACTACCTGTCAGTCCCTGGTACAGTGCGAGAGTGTGGGGTTCATTCGGTCCCTGTCGGTCTCTGGTACAGCGTGAGAGTGTGGGGTTTATTCTGTACCTGTCAGTCTCTAGTACAGTGTGAGAGTGTGGGGTTTATTCTCTACCTGTCAGTCTCAGGTACAGTGTGAGAATGTGGAGTTCACTCTGTCTCTGTCAGTCTCTGGTACAGTGTGAGAGTGTGGGGTTCATTCTGTACCTGTCAGTCTCTGGTACAGTGTGAGAGTGTGGGGTTCATTCTGTACCTGTCAGTCTCTGGTACAGTGTGAGAGTGTGGGGTTCACTCTGTCCCTGTCAGTCTCTGGTACAGTGTCAGAGTGTGGGGTTTATTCTGTACCTTTCAGTTTCTGGTACAGTGTGAGAATGTGGGGTTCATTCTGTCCCTGTCAGTCTCTGGTACAGTGTGAGAGTGTGGGGTTCATTATGTCGCTGTCAGTCTCTGGTACAGTGTGAGAGTGCGGGATTCATTCTGGACCCGTCAGTCTCTGGTACAGTGTGAGAGTGTGGGGTTCATTCTCTACCTGTCAGTCTCTGGTACAGTGCGAGAGTGTGGGGTTCATTCTGTCCTTGTCGGTCTCTGGTACAGTCCGAGAGTGTGGGGTTCATTCTGTCCCTGTCAGTCTCCGGTACAGTGCGAGAGTGTGGGGGTTCATTCTGTACCTGTCAGTCTCTGGTACAGTGTGAGAGTGTTGGGGTTATTCTGTATCTGTCAGTCTCTGGTACAGTGTGAAAGTGTGGGGTTAATTCTGTCCCTGTCAGTCTCTGGTTCAGTGTGAGAGTCTGGGGTTCATTCTGGACCCGTCAATCTCTAGTACAGTGTGAGAGTGTGGGGTTCATTCTGTCCCTGTCAGTCTCTGGTACAGTGCGAGAGTGTGGTATTCAATCTGTACCTGTCAGTCTCTGGTACAGTATGAGAGTGTGGGGTTCATTCTCTACCTGTCAGTCTCTGGTACAGTGTGAGAGTGTGGGGTTCATTCTGTCCCTGTCCGTCTCTAGTACAGTGTGAGAGTGTGGAGTTCATTCTGTCCCCATCAGTCTCTGGTACAGTGCGAGAGTCTGGCTTTCATTCTGTCCCTGTCAGTCTCTGGTACAGTGCGAGAGTGTGGTGTTCATTCTGTCCCTGTCAGTCTCTGGTACAGAGCGAGAGTGTGGGGTTCATTCTGTGCCCGTCAGTCTCTGGTACAGGGCGAGAGTGTGGGGTTCATTCTGTCCCTGTCAGTCTCTGGTACAGTGAGAGAGTGTGGGGTTCATTCTGTACCTGTCAGTCTCTGGTACAGTGCGAGATTGTGGGGTTCATTCTGTCCCTGTCGGTCTCTGGTACAGTGTGAGAGTGTTGGGGTTATTCTGTATCTGTCACTCTCTGGTACAGTGTGAAAGTGTGGGGTTAATTCTGTCCCTGTCAGTCTCTGGTTCAGTGTGAGAGTCTGGGGTTCATTCTGGACCCGTCAGTCTCTAGTACAGTGTGAGAGTGTGGGGTTCATTCTGTCCCTGTCAGTCTCTGGTACAGTGCGAGAGTGTGGTATTCAATCTGTACCTGTCAGTCTCTGGTACAGTATGAGAGTGTGGGGTTCATTCTCTACCTGTCAGTCTCTGGTACAGTGTGAGAGTGTGGGGTTCATTCTGTCCCTGTCCGTCTCTGGTACAGTGTGAGAGTGTGGGGTTCATTCTGGGCCCGTCAGTCTCTAGTACAGTGTGAGAGTGTGGAGTTCATTCTGTCCCCATCAGTCTCTGGTACAGTGCGAGAGTGTGGGTTTCATTCTGTCCCTGTCAGTCTCTGGTACAGTGCGAGAGTGTGGTGTTCATTCTGTCCCTGTCAGTCTCTGGTACAGAGCGAGAGTGTGGGGTTCATTCTGTGCCCGTCAGTCTCTGGTACAGTGGGAGAGTGTGGGGTTCATTCTGTCCCTGTCAGTCTCTGGTACAGTGAGAGAGTGTGGGTTCATTCTGTACCTGTCAGTCTCTGGTACAGTGCGAGATTGTGGGGTTCATTCTGTCCCTGTCGGTCTCTGGTACAGTGTGAGAGTGTGGGGTTTATTCTGTACCTGTCAGTCTCTAGTACTGTGTGAGAGTGTGGGATTCATTCTGTCCCTGTCAGTCTCTGGTACAGTGTGAGAGTGTGGGGTTCATTCTGTACCTGTCAGTCTCTGGTACTGTGCGAGAGTGTGGGGTTCATTCTGTCCCTGTCGGTCTCTGGTACAGTCCGAGAGTGTGGGGTTCATTCTGTCCCTGTCAGTCTCCGGTACAGTGCGAGAGTGTGGGGTTCATTCTGTACCTGTCAGTCTCTGGTACAGTGTGAGAGTGTTGGGGTTATTCTGTATCTGTCAGTCTCTGGTACAGTGTGAAAGTGTGGGGTTAATTCTGTCCCTGTCAGTCTCTGGTTCAGTGTGAGAGTGTGGGGTTCATTCTGTCCCTGTCAGTCTCTGGTACAGTGCGAGAGTGTGGTATTCAATCTGTACCTGTCAGTCTCTGGTACAGTATGAGAGTGTGGGGTTCATTCTGTCCCTGTCCGTCTCTGGTACAGTGTGAGAGTGTGGGGTTCATTCTGGGCCCGTCAGTCTCTAGTACAGTGTGAGAGTGTGGAGTTCATTCTGTCCCCATCAGTCTCTGGTACAGTGCGAGAGTGTGGGTTTCATTCTGTCCCTGTCAGTCTCTGGTACAGAGCGAGAGTGTGGGGTTCATTCTGTGCCCGTCAGTCTCTGGTACAGTGCGAGAGTGTGGGGTTCATTCTGTCCCTGTCAGTCTCTGGTACAGTGAGAGAGTGTGGGGTTCATTCTGTACCTGTCAGTCTCTGGTACAGTGCGAGATTGTGGGGTTCATTCTGTCCCTGTCGGTCTCTGGTACAGTGTGAGAGTGTGGGGTTTATTCTGTACCTGTCAGTCTCTAGTACTGTGTGAGAGTGTGGGGTTCATTCTGTCCCTGTCAGTCTCTGGTACAGTGTGAGAGTGTGGGGTTCATTCTGTACCTGTCAGTCTCTGGTACTGTGCGAGAGTGTGGGGTTCATTCTGTACCTGTCAGTCTCTGGTACAGTACGAGAGTGTGGGGTTCATTCTGTGCCTGTCAGTCTCTGGTACAGTGTGAGAGTGTGGGTGTTATTGTGTACCTGTCAGTCTCTTGTACAGTGTGAGAGCGTGGGGTTCATTCTGTCCCTGTCAGTCTCTGGTACAGTGTGACAGTGTGGCGTTCATTCTGGACCCGTCAGTCTCTAGAACAGTGTGAGAGTGTGGGATTCATTCTGCGCCCGTCAGTCTCTGGTACTGTGTGAGAGTGTGGGGTTCATTCGGACCCTGTCGGTCTCTGGTACAGTGTGAGAGTGTGGGGTTTATTCTGTACCTGTCAGTCTCTAGTACAGTGTGAGAGTGTGGGGTTTATTCTCTACCTGTCAGTCTCAGGTACACTCTGAGAATGTGGAGTTCACTCTGTCTCTGTCAGTCTCTGGTACAGTGTGAGAGTGTGGGGTTCATTCTGTACCTGTCAGTCTCTGGTACAGTGTGAGAGTGTGGGGTTCATTCTGTACCTGTCAGTCTCTGGTACAGTGTGAGAGTGTGGGGTTCACTCTGTCCCTGTCAGTCTCTGGTACAGTGTGAGAGTGTGGGGTTTATTCTGTACCTTTCAGTTTCTGGTACAGTGTGAGAATGTCGGGTTCATTCTGTCCCTGTCAGTCTCTGGTACAGTGTGAGAGTGTGGGGTTCATTATGTCGCTGTCAGTCTCTGGTACAGTGTGAGAGTGTGGGATTCATTCTGGACCCGTCAGTCTCTGGTACAGTGTGAGAGTGTGGGGTTCATTCTCTACCTGTCAGTCTCTGGTACAGTGCGAGAGTGTGGGGTTCATTCTGTCCCTGTCAGTCTCCGGTACAGTGTGAGAGTGTGGGGTTCATTCTGTCCCTGTCAGTCTCTGCTACAGTGTGAGAGTGTGGGGTTCATTCTGTGCCCGTCATTCTCTGGTACAGTGTGAGAGTGTGGGGTTCATTCTGTCCCTGTCAGTCTCTGGTACAGTGTGAGAGTGTGGAGTTCATTCTGTCCCTGTCAGTCTCTGGTACAGTGTGAGAGTGTGGGATTCATTCTGGACCCGTCAGTCTCTGGTACAGTGTGAGAGTGTGGGGTTCATTCTCAAACCTGTCAGTCTCTGGTACATTGCGAGAGTGTGGGATTCATTCTGTCCCTGTCGGTCTCTGGTACAGTGCGAGAGTGTGGGGTTCATTCTGTCCCTGTCAGTCTCCGGTATAGTGCGACAGTGTGGGGTTCACTCTGTACCTGTCAGTCTCTGGTACAGTGTGAGAGTGTTGGGGTTATTCTGTACCTGTCAGTCTCTGGTACAGTGTGAGAGTGTGGGGTTAGTTCTGTCCCTGACAGTCTCTGGTACAGTGTGAGAGTCTGGGGTTCATTCTGTGCCCGTCCGTCTCTAGTACAGTGTGAGAGTGTGGAGTTCATTCTGTGCCCGTCAGTCTCTGGTACAGTGTGAGAGCGTGGGGTTCATTCTGTCCCTGTCAGTCTCTGGTACAGTGCGAGAGTGTGGTATTCAATCTGTACCTGTAAGTCTCTGGTACAGTATGAGAGTGTGGGGTTCATTCTCTACCTGTCAGTCTCTGGTACAGTGTGAGAGTGTGGGGTTTATTCTGTACCTGTCAGTCTCTGGTACAGTGTGAGAGTGTGGGGTTCATTCTGTCCCTGTCCGTCTCTGGTACGGTGTGAGAGTGTGGGGTTCATTCTGGGCCCGTCTGTCTCTAGTACAGTGTGAGAGTGTGGAGTTCATTCTGTGCCCATCAGTCTCTGGTACAGTGCGAGAGTGTGGGTTTCATTCTGTCCCTGTCAGTCTCTGGTACAGTGCGAGAGTGTGGTGTTCATTCTGTCCCTGTCAGTCTCTGGTACAGAGCGAGAGTGTGGGGTTCATTCTGTGCCCGTCAGTCTCTGGTACAGTGCGAGAGTGTGGGGTTCATTCTGTCCCTGTCAGTCTCTGGTACAGTGCGAGAGTGTGGTATTCAATCTGTACCTGTCAGTCTCTGGTACAGTATGAGAGTGTGGGGTTCATTCTCTACCTGTCAGTCTCTGGTACAGTGTGAGAGTGTGGGGTTCATTCTGTCCCTGTCCGTCTCTGGTACAGTGTGAGAGTGTGGGGTTCATTCTGGGCCCGTCAGTCTCTAGTACAGTGTGAGAGTGTGGAGTTCATTCTGTCCCCATCAGTCTCTGGTACAGTTCGAGAGTGTGGGTTTCATTCTGTCCCTGTCAGTCTCTGGTACAGTGCGAGAGTGTGGTGTTCATTCTGTCCCTGTCAGTCTCTGGTACAGAGCGAGAGTGTGGGGTTCATTCTGTGCCCGTCAGTCTCTGGTACAGTGTGAGATTGTGGGGTTCATTCTCTACCAGTCAGTCTCTGGTAGGTACAGTGCGAGAGTGTGGGGTTCATTCTGTACCTGTCAGTCTCTGGTACAGTGAGAGAGTGTGGGGTTCATTCTATCCCTGTCAGTCTCTGGTACAGTGTGAGAGTGTGGGGTTTATTCTGTACCTGTCAGTCTCTAGTACAGTGTGAGAGTGGGGGGTTTATTCTCTACCTGTCAGTCTCAGGTACAGTGTGAGAGTGTGGAGTTCATTCTGTCTCTGTCAGTCTCTCTTACAGTGTGAGAGTGTGGGGTTCATTCTGTACCTGTCAGTCTCTGGTACAGTGTGAGAGTGTGGGGTTCATTTTGTACCTGTCAGTCTCTGGTACAGTGTGAGAGTGTGGGGTTCAATCTGTCCCTGTCAGTCTCTGGTACAGTGTGAGAGTGTGGGGTTTATTCTGTACCTGTCAGTCTCTAGTACAGTGTGAGAGTGTGGGGTTCATTCTGTCCCTGTCAGTCTCTGGTACAGTGTGAGAGTGTGGGGTTCATTCTGTACCTGTCAGTCTCTGGTACAGTGCGAGAGTGTCGGGTTCATTCTGTGCCTGTCAGTCTCTGGTACAGTGTGAGAGTGTGGGTGTTATTGTGTACCTGTCAGTCTCTTGTACAGTGTGAGAGCGTGGGGTTCATTCTGTCCCTGTCAGTCTCTGGTACAGTGTGACAGTGTGGGGTTCATTCTGGACCCGTCAGTCTCTAGAACAGTGTGAGAGTGTGGGATTCATTCTGTGCCCGTCAGTCTCTGGTACAGTGTGAGAGTGTGGGGTTCATTCACTACCTGTCAGTCCCTGGTACAGTGCGAGAGCGTGGGGTTCATTCCGTCCCTGTCGGTCTCTGGTACAGTGTGAGAGTGTGGGGTTTATTCTGTACCTGTCAGTCTCTAGTACAGTGTGAGAGTGTGGGGTTTATTCTCTACCTGTCAGTCTCAGGTACAGAGTGAGAATGTGGAGTTCACTCTGTCTCTGTCAGTCTCTGGTACAGTGTGAGAGTGTGGGGTTCATTCTGTACCTGTCAGTCTCTGGTACAGTGTGAGAGTGTGGGGTTCATTCTGTACCTGTCAGTCTCTGGTACAGTGTGAGAGTGTGGGGTCACTCTGTCCCTGTCAGTCTCTGGTACAGTGTGAGAGTGTGGGGTTTATTCTGTACCTATCAGTTTCTGGTACAGTGTGAGAATGTGGGGTTCATTCTGTCCCTGTCAGTCTCTGGTACAGTGTGAGAGTGTGGGGTTCATTCTGTCGCTGTCAGTCTCTGGTACAGTGTGAGAGTGTGGGATTCATTCTGGACCCGTCAGTCTCTGGTACAGTGTGAGAGTGTGGGGTTCATTCTCTACCTGTCAGTCTCTGGTACAGTGCGAGAGTGTGGGGTTCATTCTGTCCCTGTCAGTCTCCGGTACAGTGCGAGAGTGTGGGGTTTATTCTGTACCTGTCAGTCTCTAGTACAGTGTGAGAGTGTGGGGTTCATTCTGTGCCCGTCATTCTCTGGTACAGTGTGAGAGTGTGGGGTTCATTCTCTACCAGTCAGTCTCTGGTACAGTGCGAGAGTGTGGGGTTCATTCTGTACCTGTCAGTCTCTGGTACCCTGAGAGAGTGTGGGGTTTATTCTGTACCTGTCAGTCTCTGGTACAGTGTGAGAGTGTGGGGTTCATTCTGTGCCCGTCATTCTCTGGTACAGTGTGAGAGTGTGGGGTTCATTCTCTACCTGTCAGTCTCTGGTACAGTGCGAGAGTGCGGGGTTCATTCTGTACCTGTCAGTCTCTGGTACCCTGAGAGAGTGTGGGGTTCATTCTGTCCCTGTCAGTCTCCGGTACAGTGCGAGAGTGTGGGGTTCATTCTGTACCTGTCAGTCTCAGGTACAGAGTGAGAATGTGGAGTTCACTCAGTCTCTGTCAGTCTCTGGTACAGTGTGAGAGTGTGGGGTTCATTCTGTACCTGTCAGTCTCTGGTACAGTGTGAGAGTGTGGGGTTCATTCTGTACCTGTCAGTCTCTGGTACAGTGTGAGAGTGTGGGGTTCACTCTGTCCCTGTCAGTCTCTGGTACAGTGTGAGAGTGTGGGGTTTATTCTGTACCTATCAGTTTCTGGTAGAGTGTGAGAATGTGGGGTTCATTCTGTCCCTGTCAGTCTCTGGTACAGTGTGAGAGTGTGGGGTTCATTCTGTCGCTGTCAGTCTCTGGTACAGTGTGAGAGTGTGGGATTCATTCTGGACCCGTCAGTCTCTGGTACAGTGTGAGAGTGTGGGGTTCATTCTCTACCTGTCAGTCTCTGGTGCAGTGCGAGAGTGTGGGGTTCATTCTGTCCCTGTCAGTCTCCGGTACAGTGCGAGAGTGTGGGGTTCATTCTGTACCTGTCAGTCTCTGGTACAGTGTGAGAGTGTGGGGTTTATTCTGTACCTGTCAGTCTCTAGTACAGTGTGAGAGTGTGGGGTTCATTCTGTGCCCGTCATTCTCTGGTACAGTGTGAGAGTGTGGGGTTCATTCTCTACCTGTCAGTCTCTGGTACAGTGTGAGAGTGTGGGGTTCATTCTCTACCAGTCAGTCTCTGGTACAGTGCGAGAGTGTGGGGTTCATTCTGTACCTGTCAGTCTCTGGTACCCTGAGAGAGTGTGGGGTTCATTCTGTCCCTGTCAGTCTCTGGTACAGTGCGAGAGTGTGGGGTTCATTCTGTCCCTGTCAGTCTCTGGTACAGAGCGAGAGTGTGGGGTTCATTCTGTCCCTGTCGGTGTCTGGTACAGTGCGAGAGTGTGGGGTTCATTCTGTCCCTGTCGGTGTCTGGTAGAGTGCGAGAGTGTGGGGTTCATTCTGTCCCTGTCAGTCTCCGGTACAGTGCGAGAGTGTGGGGTTCATTCTGTGCCCGTCAGTCTCTGGTACAGTGTGAGAGTGTGGGGTTCATTCTGTCCCTGTCAGTCTCTGGTACAGTGCGAGAGTGTGGGGTTCATTCTGTACCTGTCAGTCTCTGGTACAGTATGAGAGTGTGGGGTTCATTCTCTACCTGTCAGTCTCTGGTACAGTCTGAGAGTGTGGGGTTCATTCTGTCCCTGTCAGTCTCTGGTACAGTGTGAGAGTGTGGGGTTCATTCTGTGCCGGTCATTCTCTGGTATAGTGTGAGATTGTGGGGTTCATTCTCTACCAGTCAGTCTCTGGTACAGTCAGAGAGTGTGGGGTTCATTCTGTACCTGTCAGTCTCTGGTACAGTGAGAGAGTGTGGGGTTCATTCTGTCCATGTCAGTCTCTCGTACAGTGTGAGAGTGTGGGGTTTATTCTGTACCTTCAGTCTCTAGTACAGTGTGAGAGTGGGGGGTTTATTCTCTACCTGTCAGTCTCAGGTACAGTGTGAGAGTGTGGAGTTCATTCTGTCTCTGTCAGTCTCTCTTACAGTGTGAGAGTGTGGGATTCATTCTGTACCTGTCAGTCTCTGGTACAGTGTGAGAGTGTGGGGTTCATTCTGTACCTGTCAGTCTCTGGTACAGTGTGAGAGTGTGGGGTTCAATCTGTCCCTGTCAGTCTCTGGTACAGTGTGAGAGTGTGGGGTTTATTCTGTACCTTTCAGTCTCCGGTACAGTGTGAGAATGTGGGGTTCATTCTGTCCCTGTCAGTCTCTGGTACAGTGTGAGAGTGTGGGGGTTCAATCTGTCCCTGTCAGTCTCTGGTACAGTGTGAGAGTGTGGGGTTTATTCTGTACCTTTCAGTCTCCGGTACAGTGTGAGAATGTGGGGTTCATTCTGTCCCTGTCAGTCTCTGGTACAGTGTGAGAGTGTGGGGTTCATTCTGTCGCTGTCAGTCTCTGGTACAGTGTGAGAGTGTGGGATTCATTCTGGACCCGTCAGTCTCTGGTACAGTGTGAGAGTGTGGGGTTCATTCTCTACCTGTCAGTCTCTGGTACAGTGCGAGAGTGTGGGGTTCATTCTGTCCCTGTCAGTCTCCGGTACAGTGCGAGAGTGTGGGGTTCATTCTGTACCTGTCAGTCTCTGGTACAGTGTGAGAGTGTGGGGTTTATTCTGTACCTGTCAGTCTCTAGTACAGTGTGAGAGTGTGGGGTTCATTCTGTGCCCGTCATTCTCTGGTACAGTGTGAGAGTGTGGGGTTCATTCTCTACCTGTCAGTCTCTGGTACAGTGTGAGAGTGTGGGGTTCATTCTCTACCAGTCAGTCTCTGGTACAGTGCGAGAGTGTGGGGTTCATTCTGTACCTGTCAGTCTCTGGTACCCTGAGAGAGTGTGGGGTTCATTCTGTCCCTGTCAGTCTCTGGTACAGTGCGAGAGTGTGGGGTTCATTCTGTCCCTGTCAGTCTCTGGTACAGAGCGAGAGTGTGGGGTTCATTCTGTCCCTGTCGGTGTCTGGTACAGTGCGAGAGTGTGGGGTTCATTCTGTCCCTGTCAGTCTCTGGTACAGAGCGAGAGTGTGGGGTTCATTCTGTCCCTGTCGGTGTCTGGTAGAGTGCGAGAGTGTGGGGTTCATTCTGTCCCTGTCAGTCTCCGGTACAGTGCGAGAGTGTGGGGTTCATTCTGTACATGTCAGTCTCTGGTACAGTGTGAGAGTGTGGGGTTCATTCTGTACCTGTCAGTCTCTGGTACAGTGTGAGAGTGTGGGGTTAAATCTGTCCCTGTCAGTCTCTGGTACAGTGTGAGAGTGTGGGGTTTATTCTGTACCTTTCAGTCTCCGGTACAGTGTGAGAATGTGGGGTTCATTCTGTCCCTGTCAGTCTCTGGTACAGTGTGAGAGTGTGGGGTTCATTCTGTCCCTGTCAGTCCCTGGTACAGTGTGAGAGTGTGGGATTCATTCTGGACCCGTCAGTCTCTGGTACAGTGTGAGAGTGTGGGGTTCATTCTCTACCTGTCAGTCTCTGGTACAGTGCGAGAGTGTGGGATTCATTCTGTCCCTGTCGGTGTCTGGTACAGTGCGAGAGTGTGGGGTTCATTCTGTCCCTGTCAGTCTCCGGTACAGTGCGAAAGTGTGGGGTTCATTCTGTACCTGTCAGTCTCTGGTACAGTGTGAGAGTGTGGGGTTTATTCTGTACCTGTCAGTCTCCAGTACAGTGTGAGAGTGTGGTGTTCATTCTGTCCCTGTCAGTCTCTGGTACAGTGTGAGAGTGTGGAGTTCATTCCGTGCCCGTCAGTCTCTGGTACAGTGTGAGAGTGTGGGGTTCATTCTGTACCTGTCAGTCCCTGGTACAGTATGAGAGTGTGGGGTTCATTCTCTACCTGTCAGTCTCTGGTACAGTGTGAGAGTGTGGGGTTCATTCTGTCCCTGTCAGTCTCTGGTACAGTGTGAGAGTGTGGGGTTCATTCTGTGCCCGTCATTCTCTGGTACAGTGTGAGAGTGTGGGGTTCATTCTCTACCAGTCAGTTTCTGGTACAGTGCGAGAGTGTGGGGTTCATTCGGTCCCTGTCGGTCTCTGGTACAGTGTGAGAGTGTGGGGTGTGTTCTGTACCTGTCAGTCTCTAGTACAGTGTGAGAGTGTGGGGTTTATTCTCTACCTGTGAGTCTCAGGTACAGTGTGAGAGTGTGGAGTTCATTCTGTCCCTGTCAGTCTCTGGTACAGTGTGAGAGTCTGAGGTTCATTCTGGACCCGTCAGTCTCTAGAACAGTGTGAGAGTGTGGGGTTCATTCTGTGCCCGTTAGTCTCTGGTACAGTGTGAGAGTGTGGGGGTTCATTCTGTCCCTGTCAGTCTCTGATACAGTGCGAGAATGTGGGGTTCATTCTGTACCTGTCAATCTTTGGTACAGTATGAGAGTGTGGGGTTCATTCTCTACCTGTGAGTCTCTGGTACAGTGTGAGAGTGTGGGGTTTATTCTGTACCTGTCAGTCTCTGGTACAGTGTGAGAGTGTGGGGTTCATTTTGTCCCTGTCAGTCTCTGGTACAGTGTGAGAGTATGGGGTTCATTCTGTCCCTGTCAGTCCCTGGTACAGTGTGAGAGTGTGGGATTCATTCTGGACCCGTCAGTCTCTGGTACAGTGTGAGAGTGTGGGGTTCATTCTCTACCTGTCAGTCTCTGGTACAGTGCGAGAGTGTGGGATTCATTCTGTCCCTGTCGGTGTCTGGTACAGTGCGAGAGTGTGGGGTTCATTCTGTCCCTGTCAGTCTCCGGTACAGTGCGAAAGTGGGGGTTCATTCTGTACCTGTCAGTCTCTGGTACAGTGTGAGAGTGTGGGGTTTATTCTGTACCTGTCAGTCTCCAGTACAGTGTGAGAGTGTGGTGTTCATTCTGTCCCTGTCAGTCTCTGGTACAGTGTGAGAGTGTGGAGTTCATTCCGTGCCCGTCAGTCTCTGGTACAGTGTGAGAGTGTGGGGTTCATTCTGTACCTGTCAGTCCCTGGTACAGTATGAGAGTGTGGGTTCATTCTCTACCTGTCAGTCTCTGGTACAGTGTGAGAGTGTGGGTGTTCATTCTGTCCCTGTCAGTCTCTGGTACAGTGTGAGAGTGTGGGGTTCATTCTGTGCCCGTCATTCTCTGGTACAGTGTGAGAGTGTGGGTTCATTCTCTACAGTCAGTTTCTGGTACAGTGCGAGGTGTGGGGTTCATTCGGTCCCTGTCGGTCTCTGGTACAGTGTGAGAGTGTGGGGTGTGTTCTGTACCTGTCAGTCTCTAGTACAGTGTGAGAGTGTGGGTTTATTCTCTACCTGTGAGTCTCAGGTACAGTGTGAGAGTGTGGAGTTCATTCTGTCCCTGTCAGTCTCTGGTACAGTGTGAGAGTCTGAGGTCATTCTGGACCCGTCAGTCTCTAGAACAGTGTGAGAGTGTGGGGTTCATTCTGTGCCCGTTAGTCTCTGGTACAGTGTGAGAGTGTGGGGTTCATTCTGTCCCTGTCAGTCTCTGATACAGTGCGAGAATGTGGGTTCATTCTGTACCTGTCAATCTTTGGTACAGTATGAGAGTGTGGGTTCATTCTCTACTGTGAGTCTCTGGTACAGTGTGAGAGTGTGGGGTTTATTCTGTACCTGTCAGTCTCTGTACAGTGTGTGAGTGTGGGGTTCATTTTGTCCCTGTCAGTCGCTGGTACAGTGTGAGAGTATGGGGTTCATTCTGTGCCCATCATTCTCTGGTACAGTGTGAGAGTGTGGGGTTCATTCTGTCCCTGTCAGTCTCTGGTACAGTGCGAGAGTGTGGGGTTCATTCTGTCCCTGTCAGTCTCTGTACAGATCGAGAGTGTGGGGTTCATTCTGTACCTGTCAGTCTCTGGTACCCTGAGAGAGTGTGGGGTTCATTCTGTCCCTGTCAGTCTCTGGTACAGTGCGAGAGTGTGGGGGTTCATTCTGTCCCTGTCAGTCTCTGGTACAGAGCGAGAGTGTGGGGTTCATTCTGTCCCTGTCGGTGTCTGGTACAGTGCGAGAGTGTGGGGTTCATTCTGTCCCTGTCAGTCTCTGGTACAGAGCGAGAGTGTGGGGGTTCATTCTGTCCTGTCGGTGTCTGGTAGAGTGCGAGAGTGTGGGGTTCATTCTGTCCTTGTCAGTCTCCGGTACAGTGCGAGAGTGTGGGGTTTCATTCTGTACCTGTCAGTCTCTGGTACAGTGTGAGAGTGTGGAGTTCATTCTGTGCCCGTCAGTCTCTGGTACAGTGTGAGAGTGTGGGGTTCATTCTGTCCTGTCAGTCTCTGGTACAGTGCGAGAGTGTGGGGTTCATTCTGTACCTGTCAGTCTCTGGTACAGTATGAGAGTGTGGGTTCATTCTCTACCTGTCAGTCTCTGGTACAGTCTGAGAGTGTGGGTTCATTCTGTCCCTGTCAGTCTCTGGTACAGTGTGAGAGTGTGGGGTTCATTCTGTGCCGGTCATTCTCTGGTACAGTGTGAGATTGTGGGGTTCATTCTCTACCAGTCAGTCTCTGGTACAGTCAGAGAGTGTGGGTTCATTCAGTACCTGTCAGTCTCTGGTACAGTGAGAGAGTGTGGGGTTCATTCTGTCCATGTCAGTCTCTCGTACAGTGTGAGAGTGTGGGGTTTATTCTGTACCTGTCAGTCTCTAGTACAGTGTGAGAGTGGGGGGTTTATTCTCTACCTGTCAGTCTCAGGTACAGTGTGAGAGTGTGGAGTTCATTCTGTCTCTGTCAGTCTCTCTTACAGTGTGAGAGTGTGGGATTCATTCTGTACCTGTCAGTCTCTGTACAGTGTGAGAGTGTGGGTTTCATTCTGTACCTGTCAGTCTCTGGTACAGTGTGAGAGTGTGGGGTTCAATCTGTCCCTGTCAGTCTCTGGTACAGTGTGAGAGTGTGGGGTTTATTCTGTACCTTTCAGTCTCCGGTACAGTGTGAGAATGTGGGGTTCATTCTGTCCCTGTCAGTCTCTGGTACAGTGTGAGAGTGTGGGGTTCATTCTGTCCCTGTCAGTCCCTGGTACAGTGTGAGAGTGTGGGATTCATTCTGGACCCGTCAGTCTCTGGTACAGTGTGAGAGGGTGGGGTTCATTCTCTACCTGTCAGTCTCTGGTACAGTGCGAGAGTGTGGGATTCATTCTGTCCCTGTCGGTGTCTGGTACAGTGCGAGAGTGTGGGGTTCATTCTCTCCCTGTCAGTCTCCGGTACAGTGCGAAAGTGTGGGGTTCATTCTGTACCTGTCAGTTTCTAGTATAGTGTGAGAGTGTGGGGTTATTCCGTACCTGTCAGTCTCTGGTACAGTGTGAGAGTGTGGCGTTCATTCTGTCCCTGTCAGTCTCTGTACAGTGTGAGAGTCTGGGGTTCATTCTGGACCCGTCAGTCTCTGGTACAGTATGAGAGTGTGGGGTTCATTCTCTACCTGTCAGTCTCTGGTACAGTGTGAGAGTGTGGGGTTTATCTGTACCTGTCAATCTCTGGTACAGTGTGAGAGTGTGGGGTTCATTCTGTCCCTGTCAGTCTCTGGTACAGTGTGAGAGTGTGGGGTTCAATCCTGTGCCCGTCATTCTCTGGTACAGTGTGAGAGTGTGGGGTTCATTCTGTCCCTGTCAGTCTCTGGTACAGTGTGAGAGTTTGGGGTTCATTCTGTCCCTGTCAGTCTCTGGTACAGTGTGAGAGAGTGGGATTCATTCTGGACCCGTCAGTCTCTGGTACAGTGTGAGAGTGTGGGGTTCATTCTCTACCTGTCAGTCTCTGGTACATTGCGAGAGTGTGGGATTCATTCTGTCCCTGTCGGTCACTGGTACAGTCCGAGAGTGTGGGGTTCATTCTGTCCCTGTCAGTCTCCGGTACAGTGCGAGAGTGTGGGGTTCATTCTGTACTGTCAGTCTCTGGTACAGTGTGAGAGTGTTGGGGTTATTCTGTATCTGTCAGTCTCTGGTACAGTGTGAAAGTGTGGGTAATTCTGTCCCTGTCAGTCTCTGGTTCAGTGTGTGGTTCAGTGTGAGAGTCTGGGGTTCATTCTGGACCCGTCAGTCTCTAGTACAGTGTGAGAGTGTGGGGTTCATTCTGTCCCTGTCAGTCTCTGGTACAGTGCGAGAGTGTGGTATTCAATCTGTACCTGTCAGTCTCTGGTACAGTGTGAGAGTGTGGGGTTCATTCACTACCTGTCAGTCCCTGGTACAGTGCGAGAGCGTGGGGTTCATTCCGTCCCTGTCGGTCTCTGGTACAGTGTGAGAGTGTGGGGTTTATTCTGTACCTGTCAGTCTCTAGTACAGTGTGAGAGTGTGGGGTTTATTCTCTACCTGTCAGTCTCAGGTACAGAGTGAGAATGTGGAGTTCACTCTGTCTCTGTCAGTCTCTGGTACAGTGTGAGAGTGTGGGGTTCATTCTGTACCTGTCAGTCTCTGGTACAGTGTGAGAGTGTGGGGTTCATTCTGTACCTGTCAGTCTCTGGTACAGTGTGAGAGTGTGGGGTTCACTCTGTCCCTGTCAGTCTCTGGTACAGTGTGAGAGTGTGGGGTTTATTCTGTACCTATCAGTTTCTGGTACAGTGTGAGAATGTGGGGTTCATTCTGTCCCTGTCAGTCTCTGGTACAGTGTGAGAGTGTGGGGTTCATTCTGTCGCTGTCAGTCTCTGGTACAGTGTGAGAGTGTGGGATTCATTCTGGACCCGTCAGTCTCTGGTACAGTGTGAGAGTGTGGGGTTCATTCTCTACCTGTCAGTCTCTGGTACAGTGCGAGAGTGTGGGGTTCATTCTGTCCCTGTCAGTCTCCGGTACAGTGCGAGAGTGTGGGGTTTATTCTGTACCTGTCAGTCTCTAGTACAGTGTGAGAGTGTGGGGTTCATTCTGTGCCCGTCATTCTCTGGTACAGTGTGAGAGTGTGGGGTTCATTCTCTACCAGTCAGTCTCTGGTACAGTGCGAGAGTGTGGGGTTCATTCTGTACCTGTCAGTCTCTGGTACCCTGAGAGAGTGTGGGGTTTATTCTGTACCTGTCAGTCTCTGGTACAGTGTGAGAGTGTGGGGTTCATTCTGTGCCCGTCATTCTCTGGTACAGTGTGAGAGTGTGGGGTTCATTCTCTACCTGTCAGTCTCTGGTACAGTGCGAGAGTGCGGGGTTCATTCTGTACCTGTCAGTCTCTGGTACCCTGAAAGAGTGTGGGGTTCATTCTGTCCCTGTCAGTCTCCGGTACAGTGCGAGAGTGTGGGGTTCATTCTGTACCTGTCAGTCTCAGGTACAGAGTGAGAATGTGGAGTTCACTCTGTCTCTGTCAGTCTCTGGTACAGTGTGAGAGTGTGGGGTTCATTCTGTACCTGTCAGTCTCTGGTACAGTGTGAGAGTGTGGGGTTCATTCTGTACCTGTCAGTCTCTGGTACAGTGTGAGAGTGTGGGGTTCACTCTGTCCCTGTCAGTCTCTGGTACAGTGTGAGAGTGTGGGGTTTATTCTGTACCTATCAGTTTCTGGTAGAGTGTGAGAATGTGGGGTTCATTCTGTCCCTGTCGGTGTCTGGTACAGTGCGAGAGTGTGGGGTTCATTCTGTCCCTGTCAGTCTCTGGTACAGAGCGAGAGTGTGGGGTTCATTCTGTCCCTGTCGGTGTCTGGTAGAGTGCGAGAGTGTGGGGTTCATTCTGTCCTTGTCAGTCTCCGGTACAGTGCGAGAGTGTGGGGTTCATTCTGTACCTGTCAGTCTCTGGTACAGTGTGAGAGTGTGGAGTTCATTCTGTGCCCGTCAGTCTCTGGTACAGTGTGAGAGTGTGGGGTTCATTCTGTCCCTGTCAGTCTCTGGTACAGTGCGAGAGTGTGGGGTTCATTCTGTACCTGTCAGTCTCTGGTACAGTATGAGAGTGTGGGGTTCATTCTCTACCTGTCAGTCTCTGGTACAGTCTGAGAGTGTGGGGTTCATTCTGTCCCTGTCAGTCTCTGGTACAGTGTGAGAGTGTGGGGTTCATTCTGTGCCGGTCATTCTCTGGTACAGTGTGAGATTGTGGGGTTCATTCTCTACCAGTCAGTCTCTGGTACAGTCAGAGAGTGTGGGGTTCATTCTGTACCTGTCAGTCTCTGGTACAGTGAGAGAGTGTGGGGTTCATTCTGTCCATGTCAGTCTCTCGTACAGTGTGAGAGTGTGGGGTTTATTCTGTACCTGTCAGTCTCTAGTACAGTGTGAGAGTGGGGGGTTTATTCTCTACCTGTCAGTCTCAGGTACAGTGTGAGAGTGTGGAGTTCATTCTGTCTCTGTCAGTCTCTCTTACAGTGTGAGAGTGTGGGATTCATTCTGTACCTGTCAGTCTCTGGTACAGTGTGAGAGTGTGGGTTTCATTCTGTACCTGTCAGTCTCTGGTACAGTGTGAGAGTGTGGGGTTCAATCTGTCCCTGTCAGTCTCTGGTACAGTGTGAGAGTGTGGGGTTTATTCTGTACCTTTCAGTCTCCGGTACAGTGTGAGAATGTGGGGTTCATTCTGTCCCTGTCAGTCTCTGGTACAGTGTGAGAGTGTGGGGTTCATTCTGTCCCTGTCAGTCCCTGGTACAGTGTGAGAGTGTGGGATTCATTCTGGACCCGTCAGTCTCTGGTACAGTGTGAGAGGGTGGGGTTCATTCTCTACCTGTCAGTCTCTGGTACAGTGCGAGAGTGTGGGATTCATTCTGTCCCTGTCGGTGTCTGGTACAGTGCGAGAGTGTGGGGTTCATTCTCTCCCTGTCAGTCTCCGGTACAGTGCGAAAGTGTGGGGTTCATTCTGTACCTGTCAGTTTCTAGTATAGTGTGAGAGTGTGGGGGTTATTCCGTACCTGTCAGTCTCTGGTACAGTGTGAGAGTGTGGCGTTCATTCTGTCCCTGTCAGTCTCTGGTACAGTGTGAGAGTCTGGGGTTCATTCTGGACCCGTCAGTCTCTGGTACAGTATGAGAGTGTGGGGTTCATTCTCTACCTGTCAGTCTCTGGTACAGTGTGAGAGTGTGGGGTTTATCTGTACCTGTCAATCTCTGGTACAGTGTGAGAGTGTGGGGTTCATTCTGTCCCTGTCAGTCTCTGGTACAGTGTGAGAGTGTGGGGTTCATCCTGTGCCCGTCATTCTCTGGTACAGTGTGAGAGTGTGGGGTTCATTCTGTCCCTGTCAGTCTCTGGTACAGTGTGAGAGTTTGGGGTTCATTCTGTCCCTGTCAGTCTCTGGTACAGTGTGAGAGAGTGGGATTCATTCTGGACCCGTCAGTCTCTGGTACAGTGTGAGAGTGTGGGGTTCATTCTCTACCTGTCAGTCTCTGGTACATTGCGAGAGTGTGGGATTCATTCTGTCCCTGTCGGTCTCTGGTACAGTCCGAGAGTGTGGGGTTCATTCTGTCCCTGTCAGTCTCCGGTACAGTGCGAGAGTGTGGGGTTCATTCTGTACCTGTCAGTCTCTGGTACAGTGTGAGAGTGTTGGGGTTATTCTGTATCTGTCAGTCTCTGGTACAGTGTGAAAGTGTGGGGTTAATTCTGTCCCTGTCAGTCTCTGGTTCAGTGTGAGAGTCTGGGGTTCATTCTGGACCCGTCAGTCTCTAGTACAGTGTGAGAGTGTGGGGTTCATTCTGTCCCTGTCAGTCTCTGGTACAGTGCGAGAGTGTGGTATTCAATCTGTACCTGTCAGTCTCTGGTACAGTGTGAGAGTGTGGGGTTCATTCACTACCTGTCAGTCCCTGGTACAGTGCGAGAGCGTGGGGTTCATTCCGTCCCTGTCGGTCTCTGGTACAGTGTGAGAGTGTGGGGTTTATTCTGTACCTGTCAGTCTCTAGTACAGTGTGAGAGTGTGGGGTTTATTCTCTACCTGTCAGTCTCAGGTACAGAGTGAGAATGTGGAGTTCACTCTGTCTCTGTCAGTCTCTGGTACAGTGTGAGAGTGTGGGGTTCATTCTGTACCTGTCAGTCTCTGGTACAGTGTGAGAGTGTGGGGTTCATTCTGTACCTGTCAGTCTCTGGTACAGTGTGAGAGTGTGGGGTTCACTCTGTCCCTGTCAGTCTCTGGTACAGTGTGAGAGTGTGGGGTTTATTCTGTACCTATCAGTTTCTGGTACAGTGTGAGAATGTGGGGTTCATTCTGTCCCTGTCAGTCTCTGGTACAGTGTGAGAGTGTGGGGTTCATTCTGTCGCTGTCAGTCTCTGGTACAGTGTGAGAGTGTGGGATTCATTCTGGACCCGTCAGTCTCTGGTACAGTGTGAGAGTGTGGGGTTCATTCTCTACCTGTCAGTCTCTGGTACAGTGCGAGAGTGTGGGGTTCATTCTGTCCCTGTCAGTCTCCGGTACAGTGCGAGAGTGTGGGGTTTATTCTGTACCTGTCAGTCTCTAGTACAGTGTGAGAGTGTGGGGTTCATTCTGTGCCCGTCATTCTCTGGTACAGTGTGAGAGTGTGGGGTTCATTCTCTACCAGTCAGTCTCTGGTACAGTGCGAGAGTGTGGGGTTCATTCTGTACCTGTCAGTCTCTGGTACCCTGAGAGAGTGTGGGGTTTATTCTGTACCTGTCAGTCTCTGGTACAGTGTGAGAGTGTGGGGTTCATTCTGTGCCCGTCATTCTCTGGTACAGTGTGAGAGTGTGGGGTTCATTCTCTACCTGTCAGTCTCTGGTACAGTGCGAGAGTGCGGGGTTCATTCTGTACCTGTCAGTCTCTGGTACCCTGAAAGAGTGTGGGGTTCATTCTGTCCCTGTCAGTCTCCGGTACAGTGCGAGAGTGTGGGGTTCATTCTGTACCTGTCAGTCTCAGGTACAGAGTGAGAATGTGGAGTTCACTCTGTCTCTGTCAGTCTCTGGTACAGTGTGAGAGTGTGGGGTTCATTCTGTACCTGTCAGTCTCTGGTACAGTGTGAGAGTGTGGGGTTCATTCTGTACCTGTCAGTCTCTGGTACAGTGTGAGAGTGTGGGGTTCACTCTGTCCCTGTCAGTCTCTGGTACAGTGTGAGAGTGTGGGGTTTATTCTGTACCTATCAGTTTCTGGTAGAGTGTGAGAATGTGGGGTTCATTCTGTCCCTGTCAGTCTCTGGTACAGTGTGAGAGTGTGGGGTTCATTCTGTCGCTGTCAGTCTCTGGTACAGTGTGAGAGTGTGGGATTCATTCTGGACCCGTCAGTCTCTGGTACAGTGTGAGATTGTGGGGTTCATTCTCTACCTGTCAGTCTCTGGTACAGTGCGAGAGTGTGGGGTTCATTCTGTCCCTGTCAGTCTCCGGTACAGTGCGAGAGTGTGGGGTTCATTCTGTACCTGTCAGTCTCTGGTACAGTGTGAGAGTGTGGGGTTTATTCTGTACCTGTCAGTCTCTAGTACAGTGTGAGAGTGTGGGGTTCATTCTGTGCCCGTCATTCTCTGGTACAGTGTGAGAGTGTGGGGTTCATTCTCTACCTGTCAGTCTCTGGTACAGTGTGAGAGTGTGGGGTTCATTCTCTACCAGTCAGTCTCTGGTACAGTGCGAGAGTGTGGGGTTCATTCTGTACCTGTCAGTCTCTGGTACCCTGAGAGAGTGTGGGGTTCATTCTGTCCCTGTCAGTCTCTGGTACAGTGCGAGAGTGTGGGGTTCATTCTGTCCCTGTCAGTCTCTGGTACAGAGCGAGAGTGTGGGGTTCATTCTGTCCCTGTCGGTGTCTGGTACAGTGCGAGAGTGTGGGGTTCATTCTGTCCCTGTCGGTGTCTGGTAGAGTGCGAGAGTGTGGGGTTCATTCTGTCCCTGTCAGTCTCCGGTACAGTGCGAGAGTGTGGGGTTCATTCTGTGCCCGTCAGTCTCTGGTACAGTGTGAGAGTGTGGGGTTCATTCTGTCCCTGTCAGTCTCTGGTACAGTGCGAGAGTGTGGGGTTCATTCTGTACCTGTCAGTCTCTGGTACAGTATGAGAGTGTGGGGTTCATTCTCTACCTGTCAGTCTCTGGTACAGTCTGAGAGTGTGGGGTTCATTCTGTCCCTGTCAGTCTCTGGTACAGTGTGAGAGTGTGGGGTTCATTCTGTGCCGGTCATTCTCTGGTATAGTGTGAGATTGTGGGGTTCATTCTCTACCAGTCAGTCTCTGGTACAGTCAGAGAGTGTGGGGTTCATTCTGTACCTGTCAGTCTCTGGTACAGTGAGAGAGTGTGGGGTTCATTCTGTCCATGTCAGTCTCTCGTACAGTGTGAGAGTGTGGGGTTTATTCTGTACCTGTCAGTCTCTAGTACAGTGTGAGAGTGGGGGGTTTATTCTCTACCTGTCAGTCTCAGGTACAGTGTGAGAGTGTGGAGTTCATTCTGTCTCTGTCAGTCTCTCTTACAGTGTGAGAGTGTGGGATTCATTCTGTACCTGTCAGTCTCTGGTACAGTGTGAGAGTGTGGGGTTCATTCTGTACCTGTCAGTCTCTGGTACAGTGTGAGAGTGTGGGGTTCAATCTGTCCCTGTCAGTCTCTGGTACAGTGTGAGAGTGTGGGGTTTATTCTGTACCTTTCAGTCTCCGGTACAGTGTGAGAATGTGGGGTTCATTCTGTCCCTGTCAGTCTCTGGTACAGTGTGAGAGTGTGGGGTTCATTCTGTCGCTGTCAGTCTCTGGTACAGTGTGAGAGTGTGGGATTCATTCTGGACCCGTCAGTCTCTGGTACAGTGTGAGAGTGTGGGGTTCATTCTCTACCTGTCAGTCTCTGGTACAGTGCGAGAGTGTGGGGTTCATTCTGTCCCTGTCAGTCTCCGGTACAGTGCGAGAGTGTGGGGTTCATTCTGTACCTGTCAGTCTCTGGTACAGTGTGAGAGTGTGGGGTTTATTCTGTACCTGTCAGTCTCTAGTACAGTGTGAGAGTGTGGGGTTCATTCTGTGCCCGTCATTCTCTGGTACAGTGTGAGAGTGTGGGGTTCATTCTCTACCTGTCAGTCTCTGGTACAGTGTGAGAGTGTGGGGTTCATTCTCTACCAGTCAGTCTCTGGTACAGTGCGAGAGTGTGGGGTTCATTCTGTACCTGTCAGTCTCTGGTACCCTGAGAGAGTGTGGGGTTCATTCTGTCCCTGTCAGTCTCTGGTACAGTGCGAGAGTGTGGGGTTCATTCTGTCCCTGTCAGTCTCTGGTACAGAGCGAGAGTGTGGGGTTCATTCTGTCCCTGTCGGTGTCTGGTACAGTGCGAGAGTGTGGGGTTCATTCTGTCCCTGTCAGTCTCTGGTACAGAGCGAGAGTGTGGGGTTCATTCTGTCCCTGTCGGTGTCTGGTAGAGTGCGAGAGTGTGGGGTTCATTCTGTCCCTGTCAGTCTCCGGTACAGTGCGAGAGTGTGGGGTTCATTCTGTACCTGTCAGTCTCTGGTACAGTGTGAGAGTGTGGGGTTCATTCTGTACCTGTCAGTCTCTGGTACAGTGTGAGAGTGTGGGGTTAAATCTGTCCCTGTCAGTCTCTGGTACAGTGTGAGAGTGTGGGGTTTATTCTGTACCTTTCAGTCTCCGGTACAGTGTGAGAATGTGGGGTTCATTCTGTCCCTGTCAGTCTCTGGTACAGTGTGAGAGTGTGGGGTTCATTCTGTCCCTGTCAGTCCCTGGTACAGTGTGAGAGTGTGGGATTCATTCTGGACCCGTCAGTCTCTGGTACAGTGTGAGAGTGTGGGGTTCATTCTCTACCTGTCAGTCTCCGGTACAGTGCGAAAGTGTGGGGTTCATTCTGTACCTGTCAGTCTCTGGTACAGTGTGAGAGTGTGGGGTTTATTCTGTACCTGTCAGTCTCCAGTACAGTGTGAGAGTGTGGTGTTCATTCTGTCCCTGTCAGTCTCTGGTACAGTGTGAGAGTGTGGAGTTCATTCCGTGCCCGTCAGTCTCTGGTACAGTGTGAGAGTGTGGGGTTCATTCTGTACCTGTCAGTCCCTGGTACAGTATGAGAGTGTGGGGTTCATTCTCTACCTGTCAGTCTCTGGTACAGTGTGAGAGTGTGGGGTTCATTCTGTCCCTGTCAGTCTCTGGTACAGTGTGAGAGTGTGGGGTTCATTCTGTGCCCGTCATTCTCTGGTACAGTGTGAGAGTGTGGGGTTCATTCTCTACCAGTCAGTTTCTGGTACAGTGCGAGAGTGTGGGGTTCATTCGGTCCCTGTCGGTCTCTGGTACAGTGTGAGAGTGTGGGGTGTGTTCTGTACCTGTCAGTCTCTAGTACAGTGTGAGAGTGTGGGGTTTATTCTCTACCTGTGAGTCTCAGGTACAGTGTGAGAGTGTGGAGTTTATTCTGTCCCTGTCAATCTCTGGTACAGTGTGAGAGTCTGAGGTTCATTCTGGACCCGTCAGTCTCTAGAACAGTGTGAGAGTGTGGGGTTCATTCTGTGCCCGTTAGTCTCTGGTACAGTGTGAGAGTGTGGGGTTCATTCTGTCCCTGTCAGTCTCTGATACAGTGCGAGAATGTGGGGTTCATTCTGTACCTGTCAATCTTTGGTACAGTATGAGAGTGTGGGGTTCATTCTCTACCTGTGAGTCTCTGGTACAGTGTGAGAGTGTGGGGTTTATTCTGTACCTGTCAGTCTCTGGTACAGTGTGAGAGTGTGGGGTTCATTTTGTCCCTGTCAGTCTCTGGTACAGTGTGAGAGTATGGGGTTCATTCTGTCCCTGTCAGTCCCTGGTACAGTGTGAGAGTGTGGGATTCATTCTGGACCCGTCAGTCTCTGGTACAGTGTGAGAGTGTGGGGTTCATTCTCTACCTGTCAGTCTCTGGTACAGTGCGAGAGTGTGGGATTCATTCTGTCCCTGTCGGTGTCTGGTACAGTGCGAGAGTGTGGGGTTCATTCTGTCCCTGTCAGTCTCCGGTACAGTGCGAAAGTGTGGGGTTCATTCTGTACCTGTCAGTCTCTGGTACAGTGTGAGAGTGTGGGGTTTATTCTGTACCTGTCAGTCTCCAGTACAGTGTGAGAGTGTGGTGTTCATTCTGTCCCTGTCAGTCTCTGGTACAGTGTGAGAGTGTGGAGTTCATTCCGTGCCCGTCAGTCTCTGGTACAGTGTGAGAGTGTGGGGTTCATTCTGTACCTGTCAGTCCCTGGTACAGTATGAGAGTGTGGGGTTCATTCTCTACCTGTCAGTCTCTGGTACAGTGTGAGAGTGTGGGGTTCATTCTGTCCCTGTCAGTCTCTGGTACAGTGTGAGAGTGTGGGGTTCATTCTGTGCCCGTCATTCTCTGGTACAGTGTGAGAGTGTGGGGTTCATTCTCTACCAGTCAGTTTCTGGTACAGTGCGAGAGTGTGGGGTTCATTCGGTCCCTGTCGGTCTCTGGTACAGTGTGAGAGTGTGGGGTGTGTTCTGTACCTGTCAGTCTCTAGTACAGTGTGAGAGTGTGGGGTTTATTCTCTACCTGTGAGTCTCAGGTACAGTGTGAAAGTGTGGAGTTCATTTTGTCCCTGTCAGTCTCTGGTACAGTGTGAGAGTCTGAGGTTCATTCTGGACCCGTCAGTCTCTAGAACAGTGTGAGAGTGTGGGGTTCATTCTGTGCCCGTTAGTCTCTGGTACAGTGTGAGAGTGTGGGGTTCATTCTGTCCCTGTCAGTCTCTGATACAGTGCGAGAATGTGGGGTTCATTCTGTACCTGTCAATCTTTGGTACAGTATGAGAGTGTGGGGTTCATTCTCTACCTGTGAGTCTCTGGTACAGTGTGAGAGTGTGGGGTTTATTCTGTACCTGTCAGTCTCTGGTACAGTGTGAGAGTGTGGGGTTCATTTTGTCCCTGTCAGTCTCTGGTACAGTGTGAGAGTATGGGGTTCATTCTGTGCCCATCATTCTCTGGTACAGTGTGAGAGTGTGGGGTTCATTCTGTCCCTGTCAGTCTCTGGTACAGTGCGAGAGTGTGGGGTTCATTCTGTCCCTGTCAGACTCTGGTACAGAGCGAGAGTGTGGGGTTCATTCTGTACCTGTCAGTCTCTGGTACCCTGAGAGAGTGTGGGGTTCATTCTGTCCCTGTCAGTCTCTGGTACAGTGCGAGAGTGTGGGGTTCATTCTGTCCCTGTCAGTCTCTGGTACAGAGCGAGAGTGTGGGGTTCATTCTGTCCCTGTCGGTGTCTGGTACAGTGCGAGAGTGTGGGGTTCATTCTGTCCCTGTCAGTCTCTGGTACAGAGCGAGAGTGTGGGGTTCATTCTGTCCCTGTCGGTGTCTGGTAGAGTGCGAGAGTGTGGGGTTCATTCTGTCCCTGTCAGTCTCCGGTACAGTGCGAGAGTGTGGGGTTCATTCTGTACCTGTCAGTCTCTGGTACAGTGTGAGAGTGTGGAGTTCATTCTGTGCCCGTCAGTCTCTGGTACAGTGTGAGAGTGTGGGGTTCATTCTGTCCCTGTCAGTCTCTGGTACAGTGCGAGAGTGTGGGGTTCATTCTGTACCTGTCAGTCTCTGGTACAGTATGAGAGTGTGGGGTTCATTCTCTACCTGTCAGTCTCTGGTACAGTCTGAGAGTGTGGGGTTCATTCTGTCCCTGTCAGTCTCTGGTACAGTGTGAGAGTGTGGGGTTCATTCTGTGCCGGTCATTCTCTGGTACAGTGTGAGATTGTGGGGTTCATTCTCTACCAGTCAGTCTCTGGTACAGTCAGAGAGTGTGGGGTTCATTCTGTACCTGTCAGTCTCTGGTACAGTGAGAGAGTGTGGGGTTCATTCTGTCCATGTCAGTCTCTCGTACAGTGTGAGAGTGTGGGGTTTATTCTTTACCTGTCAGTCTCTAGTACAGTGTGAGAGTGGGGGGTTTATTCTCTACCTGTCAGTCTCAGGTACAGTGTGAGAGTGTGGAGTTCATTCTGTCTCTGTCAGTCTCTCTTACAGTGTGAGAGTGTGGGATTCATTCTGTACCTGTCAGTCTCTGGTACAGTGTGAGAGTGTGGGGTTCATTCTGTACCTGTCAGTCTCTGGTACAGTGTGAGAGTGTGGGGTTCAATCTGTCCCTGTCAGTCTCTGGTACAGTGTGAGAGTGTGGGGTTTATTCTGTACCTTTCAGTCTCCGGTACAGTGTGAGAATGTGGGGTTCATTCTGTCCCTGTCAGTCTCTGGTACAGTGTGAGAGTGTGGGGTTCATTCTGTCCCTGTCAGTCCCTGGTACAGTGTGAGAGTGTGGGATTCATTCTGGACCCGTCAGTCTCTGGTACAGTGTGAGAGGGTGGGGTTCATTCTCTACCTGTCAGTTCTGGTACAGTGCGAGAGTGTGGGATTCATTCTGTCCCTGTCGGTGTCTGGTACAGTGCGAGAGTGTGGGGTTCATTCTGTCCCTGTCAGTCTCCGGTACAGTGCGAAAGTGTGGGGTTCATTCTGTACCTGTCAGTTTCTAGTATAGTGTGAGAGTGTGGGGGTTATTCCGTACCTGTCAGTCTCTGGTACAGTGTGAGAGTGTGGCGTTCATTCTGTCCCTGTCAGTCTCTGGTACAGTGTGAGAGTCTGGGGTTCATTCTGGACCCGTCAGTCTCTGGTACAGTATGAGAGTGTGGGGTTCATTCTCTACCTGTCAGTCTCTGGTACAGTGTGAGAGTGTGGGGTTTATCTGTACCTGTCAATCTCTGGTACAGTGTGAGAGTGTGGGGTTCATTCTGTCCCTGTCAGTCTCTGGTACAGTGTGAGAGTGTGGGGTTCATCCTGTGCCCGTCATTCTCTGGTACAGTGTGAGAGTGTGGGGTTCATTCTGTCCCTGTCAGTCTCTGGTACAGTGTGAGAGTTTGGGGTTCATTCTGTCCCTGTCAGTCTCTGGTACAGTGTGAGAGAGTGGGATTCATTCTGGACCCGTCAGTCTCTGGTACAGTGTGAGAGTGTGGGGTTCATTCTCTACCTGTCAGTCTCTGGTACATTGCGAGAGTGTGGGATTCATTCTGTCCCTGTCGGTCTCTGGTACAGTCCGAGAGTGTGGGGTTCATTCTGTCCCTGTCAGTCTCCGGTACAGTGCGAGAGTGTGGGGTTCATTCTGTACCTGTCAGTCTCTGGTACAGTGTGAGAGTGTTGGGGTTATTCTGTATCTGTCAGTCTCTGGTACAGTGTGAAAGTGTGGGGTTAATTCTGTCCCTGTCAGTCTCTGGTTCAGTGTGAGAGTCTGGGGTTCATTCTGGACCCGTCAGTCTCTAGTACAGTGTGAGAGTGTGGGGTTCATTCTGTCCCTGTCAGTCTCTGGTACAGTGCGAGAGTGTGGTATTCAATCTGTACCTGTCAGTCTCTGGTACAGTGTGAGAGTGTGGGGTTCATTCTGTCCCTGTCCGTCTCTGGTACAGTGTGAGAGTGTGGGGTTCATTCTGGGCCCGTCAGTCTCTAGTACAGTGTGAGAGTGTGGAGTTCATTCTGTCCCCATCAGTCTCTGGTACAGTGCGAGAGTGTGGGTTTCATTCTGTCCCTGTCAGTCTCTGGTACAGTGCGAGAGTGTGGTGTTCATTCTGTCCCTGTCAGTCTCTGGTACAGAGCGAGAGTGTGGGGTTCATTCTGTGCCCGTCAGTCTCTGGTACAGTGCGAGAGTGTGGGGTTCATTCTGCCCCTGTCAGTCTCTGGTACAGTGAGAGAGTGTGGGGTTCATTCTGTACCTGTCCGTCTCTGGTACAGTGCGAGATTGTGGGGTTCATTCTGTCCCTGTCGGTCTCTGGTACAGTGTGAGAGTGTGGGGTTTATTCTGTACCTGTCAGTCTCTAGTACTGTGTGAGAGTGTGGGGTTCATTCTGTCCCTGTCAGTCTCTGGTACAGTGTGAGAGTGTGGGGTTCATTCTGTACCTGTCAGTCTCTGGTACTGTGCGAGAGTGTGGGGTTCATTCTGTCCCTGTCGGTCTCTGGTACAGTCCGAGAGTGTGGGGTTCATTCTGTCCCTGTCAGTCTCCGGTGCAGTGCGAGAGTGTGGGGTTCATTCTGTACCTGTCAGTCTCTGGTACAGTGTGAGAGTGTTGGGGTTATTCTCTATCTGTCAGTCTCTGGTACAGTGTGAAAGTGTGGGGTTAATTCTGTCCCTGTCAGTCTCTGGTACAGTGTGAGAGTGTGGCGTTCATTCTGTCCCTGTCAGTCTCTGGTACAGTGTGAGAGTCTGCGGTTCATTCTGTACCTGTCAGTATCTGGTACAGTGTGAGAGTGTGGGGTTTATTCTGTCCCTGTCGGTGTCTGGTACAGTGCGAGAGTGTGGGGTTCATTCTGTCCCTGTCAGTCTCCGGTACAGTGCGAGAGTGTGGGGTTCATTCTGTACCTGTCAGTCTCTGGTACAGTGTGAGAGTGTGGGGTTTATTCTGTACCTGTCAGTCTCTAGAACAGTGTGAGAGTGTGGGGTTCATTCTGTCCCTGTCAGTCTCTGGTACAGTGTGAGACTGTGGGGTTCATTCGGTCCCTGTCGTTCTCTGGTACAGTGCGAGAGTGTGGGGTTCATTCTGTACCTGTCAGTTTCTAGTATAGTGTGAGAGTGTGGGGGTTATTCCGTACCTGTCAGTCTCTGGTACAGTGTGAGAGTGTGGCGTTCATTCTGTCCCTGTCAGTCTCTGGTACAGTGTGAGAGTCTGGGGTTCATTCTGGACCCGTCAGTCTCTGGTACAGTATGAGAGTGTGGGGTTCATTCTCTACCTGTCAGTCTCTGGTACAGTGTGAGAGTGTGGGGTTTATCTTTACCTGTCAATCTCTGGCACAGTGTGAGAGTGTTGGGTTCATTCTGTCCCTGTCAGTCTCTGGTACAGTGTGAGAGTGTGGGGTTCATCCTGTGCCCGTCATTCTCTGGTACAGTGTGAGAGTGTGGGGTTCATTCTGTCCCTGTCAGTCTCTGGTACAGTGTGAGAGTTTGGGGTTCATTCTGTCCCTGTCAGTCTCTGGTACAGTGTGAGAGAGTGGGATTCATTCTGGACCCGTCAGTCTCTGGTACAGTGTGAGAGTGTGGGGTTCATTCTCTACCTGTCAGTCTCTGGTACATTGCGAGAGTGTGGGATTCATTCTGTCCCTGTCGGTCTCTGGTACAGTCCGAGAGTGTGGGGTTCATTCTGTCCCTGTCAGTCTCCGGTACAGTGCGAGAGTGTGGGGTTCATTCTGTACCTGTCAGTCTCTGGTACAGTGTGAGAGTGTTGGGGTTATTCTGTATCTGTCAGTCTCTGGTACAGTGTGAAAGTGTGGGGTTAATTCTGTCCCTGTCAGTCTCAGGTTCAGTGTGAGAGTCTGGGGTTCATTCTGGACCCGTCAGTCTCTAGTACAGTGTGAGAGTGTGGGGTTCATTCTGTCCCTGTCAGTCTCTGGTACAGTGCGAGAGTGTGGTATTCAATCTGTACCTGTCAGTCTCTGGTACAGTGTGAGAGTGTGGGGTTCATTCTGTCCCTGTCCGTCTCTGGTACAGTGTGCGAGTGTGGGGTTCATTCTGGGCCCGTCAGTCTCTAGTACAGTGTGAGAGTGTGGAGTTCATTCTGTCCCCATCAGTCTCTGGTACAGTGCGAGAGTGTGGGTTTCATTCTGTCCCTGTCAGTCTCTGGTACAGTGCGAGAGTGTGGTGTTCATTCTGTCCCTGTCAGTCTCTGGTACAGAGCGAGAGTGTGGGGTTCATTCTGTGCCCGTCAGTCTCTGGTACAGTGCGAGAGTGTGGGGTTCATTCTGTCCCTGTCAGTCTCTGGTACAGTGAGAGAGTGTGGGGTTCATTCTGTACCTGTCAGTCTCTGGTACAGTGCGAGATTGTGGGGTTCATTCTGTCCCTGTCGGTCTCTGGTACAGTGTGAGAGTGTGGGGTTTATTCTGTACCTGTCAGTCTCTAGTACTGTGTGAGAGTGTGGGGTTCATTCTGTCCCTGTCAGTCTCTGGTACAGTGTGAGAGTGTGGGGTTCATTCTGTCCCTGTCGGTCTCTGGTACAGTCCGAGAGTGTGGGGTTCATTCTGTCCCTGTCAGTTTCCGGTACAGTGCGAGAGTGTGGGGTTCATTCTGTACCTGTCAGTCTCTGGTACAGTGTGAGAGTGTTGGGGTTATTCTCTATCTGTCAGTCTCTGGTACAGTGTGAAAGTGTGGGGTTAATTCTGTCCCTGTCAGTCTCTGGTTCAGTGTGAGAGTCTGGGGTTCATTCTGGACCCGTCAGTCTCTAGTACAGTGTGAGAGTGTGGGGTTCATTTTGTCCCTGTCAGTCTCTGGTACAGTGTGAGAGTATGGGGTTCATTCTGTGCCCATCATTCTCTGGTACAGTGTGAGAGTGTGGGGTTCATTCTCTACCTGTCAGTCTCTGGTACAGTGAGAGAGTGTTGGGTTCATTCTGTCCCTGTCAGTCTCTGGTACAGTGCGACAGTGTGGGGTTCATTCTGTCCCTGTCAGTCTCTGGTACAGAGCGAGAGTGTGGTTTCATTCTGTCCATGTCGGTGTCTGGTACAGTGCGAGAGTGTGGGGTTCATTCTGTCCCTGTCAGTCTCCGGTACAGTGCGAGAGTGTGGGGTTCATTCTGTACCTGTCAGTCTCTGGTACAGCGTGAGAGTGTGGGGTTTATTCTGTACCTGTCAGTCTCTAGTACAGTGTGAGAGTGTGGGGTTCATACTGTCCCTGTCAGTCTCTGGTACAGTGTGAGACTGTGGGGTTCATTCGGTCCCTGTCAGTCTCTGGTACAGTGCGAGAGTGTGTGGTTCATTCTGTACCTGTCAGTTTCTAGTATAGTGTGAGAGTGTGGGGGTTATTCCGTACCTGTCAGTCTCTGGTACAGTGTGAGAGTGTGGCGTTCATTCTGTCCCTGTCAGTCTCTGGTACAGTGTGAGAGTCTGGGGTTCATTCTGGACCCGTCAGTCTCTGGTACAGTATGAGAGTGTGGGGTTCATTCTCTACCTGTCAGTCTCTGGTACAGTGTGAGAGTGTGGGGTTTATCTGTACCTGTCAATCTCTGGTACAGTGTGAGAGTGTGGGGTTCATTCTGTCCCTGTCAGTCTCTGGTACAGTGTGAGAGTGTGGGGTTCATCCTGTGCCCGTCATTCTCTAGTACAGTGTGAGAGTGTGGGGTTCATTCTGTCCCTGTCAGTCTCTGGTACAGTGCGAGAGTGTGGTATTCAATCTGTACCTGTCAGTCTCTGGTACAGTGTGAGAGTGTGGGGTTCATTCTGTCCCTGTCCGTCTCTGGTACAGTGTGAGAGTGTGGGGTTCATTCTGGGCCCGTCAGTCTCTAGTACAGTGTGAGAGTGTGGAGTTCATTCTGTCCCCATCAGTCTCTGGTACAGTGCGAGAGTGTGGGTTTCATTCTGTCCCTGTCAGTCTCTGGTACAGTGCGAGAGTGTGGTGTTCATTCTGTCCCTGTCAGTCTCTGGTACAGAGCGAGAGTGTGGGGTTCATTCTGTGCCCGTCAGTCTCTGGTACAGTGCGAGAGTGTGGGGTTCATTCTGTCCCTGTCAGTCTCTGGTACAGTGAGAGAGTGTGGGGTTCATTCTGTACCTGTCAGTCTCTGGTACAGTGCGAGATTGTGGGGTTCATTCTGTCCCTGTCGGTCTCTGGTACAGTGTGAGAGTGTGGGGTTTATTCTGTACCTGTCAGTCTCTAGTACTGTGTGAGAGTGTGGGGTTCATTCTGTCCCTGTCAGTCTCTGGTACAGTGTGAGAGTGTGGGGTTCATTCTGTACCTGTCAGTCTCTGGTACTGTGCGAGAGTGTGGGGTTCATTCTGTCCCTGTCGGTCTCTGGTACAGTCCGAGAGTGTGGGGTTCATTCTGTCCCTGTCAGTCTCCGGTGCAGTGCGAGAGTGTGGGGTTCATTCTGTACCTGTCAGTCTCTGGTACAGTGTGAGAGTGTTGGGGTTATTCTCTATCTGTCAGTCTCTGGTACAGTGTGAAAGTGTGGGGTTAATTCTGTCCCTGTCAGTCTCTGGTACAGTGTGAGAGTGTGGCGTTCATTCTGTCCCTGTCAGTCTCTGGTACAGTGTGAGAGTCTGGGGTTCATTCTGTACCTGTCAGTATCTGGTACAGTGTGAGAGTGTGGGGTTTATTCTGTCCCTGTCGGTGTCTGGTACAGTGCGAGAGTGTGGGGTTCATTCTGTCCCTGTCAGTCTCCGGTACAGTGCGAGAGTGTGGGGTTCATTCTGTACCTGTCAGTCTCTGGTACAGTGTGAGAGTGTGGGGTTTATTCTGTACCTGTCAGTCTCTAGTACAGTGTGAGAGTGTGGGGTTCATTCTGTCCCTGTCAGTCTCTGGTACAGTGTGAGACTGTGGGGTTCATTCGGTCCCTGTCGTTCTCTGGTACAGTGCGAGAGTGTGGGGTTCATTCTGTACCTGTCAGTTTCTAGTATAGTGTGAGAGTGAGGGGGTTATTCCGTACCTGTCAGTCTCTGGTACAGTGTGAGAGTGTGGCGTTCATTCTGTCCCTGTCAGTCTCTGGTACAGTGTGAGAGTCTGGGGTTCATTCTGGACCCGTCAGTCTCTGGTACAGTATGAGAGTGTGGGCTTCATTCTCTACCTGTCAGTCTCTGGTACAGTGTGAGAGTGTGGGGTTTATCTGTACCTGTCAATCTCTGGCACAGTGTGAGAGTGTGGGGTTCATTCTGTCCCTGTCAGTCTCTGGTACAGTGTGAGAGTGTGGGGTTCATCCTGTGCCCGTCATTCTCTGGTACAGTGTGAGAGTGTGGGGTTCATTCTGTCCCTGTCAGTCTCTGGTACAGTGTGAGAGTTTGGGGTTCATTCTGTCCCTGTCAGTCTCTGGTACAGTGTGAGAGAGTGGGATTCATTCTGGACCCGTCAGTCTCTGGTACAGTGTGAGAGTGTGGGGTTCATTCTCTACCTGTCAGTCTCTGGTACATTGCGAGAGTGTGGGATTCATTCTGTCCCTGTCGGTCTCTGGTACAGTCCGAGAGTGTGGGGTTCATTCTGTCCCTGTCAGTCTCCGGTACAGTGCGAGAGTGTGGGGTTCATTCTGTACCTGTCAGTCGCTGGTACAGTGTGAGAGTGTTGGGGTTATTCTGTATCTGTCAGTCTCTGGTACAGTGTGAAAGTGTGGGGTTAATTCTGTCCCTGTCAGTCTCAGGTTCAGTGTGAGAGTCTGGGGTTCATTCTGGACCCGTCAGTCTCTAGTACAGTGTGAGAGTGTGGGGTTCATTCTGTCCCTGTCAGTCTCTGGTACAGTGCGAGAGTGTGGTATTCAATCTGTACCTGTCAGTCTCTGGTACAGTGTGAGAGTGTGGGGTTCATTCTGTCCCTGTCCGTCTCTGGTACAGTGTGAGAGTGTGGGGTTCATTCTGGGCCCGTCAGTCTCTAGTACAGTGTGAGAGTGTGGAGTTCATTCTGTCCCCATCAGTCTCTGGTACAGTGCGAGAGTGTGGGTTTCATTCTGTCCCTGTCAGTCTCTGGTACAGTGCGAGAGTGTGGTGTTCATTCTCTCCCTGTCAGTCTCTGGTACAGAGCGAGAGTGTGGGGTTCATTCTGTGCCCGTCAGTCTCTGGTACAGTGCGAGAGTTTGGGGTTCATTCTGTCCCTGTCAGTCTCTGGTACAGTCCGAGAGTGTGGGGTTCATTCTGTCCCTGTCAGTTTCCGGTACAGTGCGAGAGTGTGGGGTTCATTCTGTACCTGTCAGTCTCTGGTACAGTGTGAGAGTGTTGGGGTTATTCTCTATCTGTCAGTCTCTGGTACAGTGTGAAAGTGTGGGGTTAATTCTGTCCCTGTCAGTCTCTGGTTCAGTGTGAGAGTCTGGGGTTCATTCTGGACCCGTCAGTCTGTAGTACAGTGTGAGAGTGTGGGGTTCATTCTGTCCCTGTCAGTCTCTGGTACATTGCGAGAGTGTGGTATTCAATCTGTACCTGTCAGTCTCTGGTACAGTATGAGAGTGTGGGGTTCATTCTCTACCTGTCAGTCTCTGGTACAGTGTGAGAGTGTGGGGTTCATTCTGTCCCTGTCCGTCTCTGGTACAGTGTGAGAGTGTGGGGTTCATTCTGGGCCCGTCAGTCTCTAGTACAGTGTGAGAGTGTGGAGTTCATTCTGTCCCCATCAGTCTCTGGTACAGTGCGAGAGTGTGGGTTTCATTCTGTCCCTGTCAGTCTCTGGTACAGTGCGAGAGTGTGGTGTTCATTCTGTCCCTGTCAGTCTCTGGTACAGAGCGAGAGTGTGGGGTTCATTCTGTGCCCGTCAGTCTCTGGTACAGTGCGAGAGTGTTGGGTTCATCCTGTGCCCGTCATTCTCTGGTACAGTGTGAGAGTGTGGGGTTCATTCTGTCCCTGTCAGTCTCTGGTACAGTGTGAGAGTGTGGGGTTCATTCTGTCCCTGTCAGTCTCTGGTACAGTGTGAGAGTGTGGGATTCATTCTGGACCCGTCAGTCTCTGGTACAGTGTGAGAGTGTGGGGTTCATCCTGTGCCCGTCATTCTCTGGTACAGTGTGAGAGTGTGGGGTTCATTCTGTCCCTGTCAGTCTCTGGTACAGTGTGAGAGTGTGGGGTTCATTCTGTCCCTGTCAGTCTCTGGTACAGTGTGAGAGTGTGGGATTCATTCTGGACCCGTCAGTCTCTGGTACAGTGTGAGAGTGTGGGGTTCATTCTCTACCTGTCAGTCTCTGGTACATTGCGAGAGTGTGGGGTTCATTCTGTACCTGTCAGTCTCTGGTACAGTGTGAGAGTGTTGGGGTTATTCTGTATCTGTCTGTCTCTGGTACAGTGTGAAAGTGTGGGGTTAATTCTGTCCCTGTCAGTCTCTGGTTCAGTGTGAGAGTCTGGGGTTCATTCTGGACCCGTCAGTCTCTAGTACAGTGTGAGAGTGTGGGGTTCATTCTGTCCCTGTCAGTCTCTGGTACAGTGCGAGAGTGTGGTATTCAATCTGTACCTGTCAGTCTCTGGTACAGTATGAGAGTGTGGGGTTCATTCTCTACCTGTCAGTCTCTGGTACAGTGTGAGAGAGTGGGGTTCATTCTGTCCCTGTCCGTCTCTGGTACAGTGTGAGATTGTGGGGTTCATTCTGGGCCCGTCAGTCTCTAGTACAGTGTAAGAGTGTGGAGTTCATTCTGTCCCCATCAGTCTCTGGTACAGTGCGAGAGTGTGGGTTTCATTCTGTCCCTGTCATGTCTCTGGTACAGTGCGAGAGTGTGGTGTTCATTCTGTCCCTGTCAGTCTCTGGTACAGAGCGAGAGTGTGGGGTTCATTCTGTGCCCGTCAGTCTCTGGTACAGTGCGAGAGTGTGGGGTTCATTCTGTCCCTGTCAGTCTCTGGTACAGTGAGAGAGTGTGGGGTTCATTCTGTACCTGTCAGTCTCTGGTACAGTGCGAGATTGTGGGGTTCATTCTGTCCCTGTCGGTCTCTGGTACAGTGTGAGAGTGTGGGGTTTATTCTGTACCTGTCAGTCTCTAGTACTGTGTGAGAGTGTGGGGTTCATTCTGTCCCTGTCAGTCTCTGGTACAGTGTGAGAGTGTGGGGTTCATTCTGTACCTGTCAGTCTCTGGTACTGTGCGAGAGTGTGGGGTTCATTCTGTCCCTGTCGGTCTCTGGTACAGTCCGAGAGTGTGGGGTTCATTCTGTCCCTGTCAGTCTCCGGTACAGTGCGAGAGTGTGGGGTTCATTCTGTACCTGTCAGTCTCTGGTACAGTGTGAGAGTGTTGGGGTTATTCTGTATCTGTCAGTCTCTGGTACAGTGTGAAAGTGTGGGGTTAATTCTGTCTCTGTCAGTCTCAGGTTCAGTGTGAGAGTCTGGGGTTCATTCTGGACCCGTCAGTCTCTAGTACAGTGTGAGAGTGTGGGGTTCATTCTGTCCCTGTCAGTCTCTGGTACAGTGCGAGAGTGTGGTATTCAATCTGTACCTGTCAGTCTCTGGTACAGTATGAGAGTGTGGGGTTCATTCTCTACCTGTCAGTCTCTGGTACAGTGTGAGAGTGTGGGGTTCATTCTGTCCCTGTCCGTCTCTGGTACAGTGTGAGAGTGTGGGGTTCATTCTGGGCCCGTCAGTCTCTAGTACAGTGTGAGAGTGTGGAGTTCATTCTGTCCCCATCAGTCTCTGGTACAGTGCGAGAGTGTGGGTTTCATTCTGTCCCTGTCAGTCTCTGGTACAGTGCGAGAGTGTGGTGTTCATTCTGTCCCTGTCAGTCTCTGGTACAGAGCGAGAGTGTGGGGTTCATTCTGTGCCCGTCAGTCTCTGGTACAGGGCGAGAGTGTGGGGTTCATTCTGTCCCTGTCAGTCTCTGGTACAGTGAGAGAGTGTGGGGTTCATTCTGTACCTGTCAGTCTCTGGTACAGTGCGAGATTGTGGGGTTCATTCTGTCCCTGTCGGTCTCTGGTACAGTGTGAGAGTGTGGGGTTTATTCTGTACCTGTCAGTCTCTAGTACTGTGTGAGAGTGTGGGGTTCATTCTGTCCCCTGTCAGTCTCTGGTACAGTGTGAGAGTGTGGGGTTCATTCTGTACCTGTCAGTCTCTGGTACTGTGCGAGAGTGTGGGGTTCATTCTGTACCTGTCAGTCTCTGGTACAGTACGAGAGTGTGGGGATCATTCTGTGCCTGTCAGTCTCTGGTACAGTGTGAGAGTGTGGGTGTTATTGTGTACCTGTCAGTCTCTTGTACAGTGTGAGAGCATGGGGTTCATTCTGTCCCTGTCAGTCTCTGGTACAGTGTGACAGTGTGGCGTTCATTCTGGACCCGTCAGTCTCTAGAACAGTGTGAGAGTGTGGGATTCATTCTGCGCCCGTCAGTCTCTGGTACAGTGTGAGAGTGTGGGGTTCATTCACTACCTGTCAGTCCCTGGTACAGTGCGAGAGTGTGGGGTTCATTCGGTCCCTGTCGGTCTCTGGTACAGTGTGAGAGTGTGGGGTTTATTCTGTACCTGTCAGTCTCTAGTACAGTGTGAGAGTGTGGGGTTTATTCTCTACCTGTCAGTCTCAGGTACAGTCTGAGAATGTGGAGTTCACTCTGTCTCTGTCAGTCTCTGGTACAGTGTGAGAGTGTGGGGTTCATTCTGTACCTGTCAGTCTCTGGTACAGTGTGAGAGTGTGGGGTTCATTCTGTACCTGTCAGTCTCTGGTACAGTGTGAGAGTGTGGGGTTCATTCTGTCCCTGTCAGTCTCTGGTACAGTGTGAGAGTGTGGGGTTTATTCTGTACCTTTCAGTTTCTCGTACAGTGTGAGAATGTGGGGTTCATTCTGTCCCTGTCAGTCTCCGGTACAGTGTGAGAGTGTGGGGTTCATTCTGTCCCTGTCAGTCTCTGGTACAGTGTGAGAGTGTGGGGTTCATTCTGTCCCTGTCAGTCTCTTTACAGTGTGAGAGTGTGGAGTTCATTCTGTCCCTGTCAGTCTCTGGTACAGTGTGAGAGTGTGGGATTCATTCTGTCCCTGTCAGTCTCTGGTACGGTGCGAGAGTGTGGTATTCAATCTGTACCTGTAAGTCTCTGGTACAGTATGAGAGTGTGGGGTTCATTCTCTACCTGTCAGTCTCTGGTACAGTGTGAGAGTGTGCGGTTTATTCTGTACCTGTCAGTCTCTGGTACAGTGTCAGAGTGTGGGGTTCATTCTGTCCCTGCCCGTCTCTGGTACGGTGTGAGAGTGTGGCGTTCATTCTGGTCCCGTCAGTCTCTAGTACAGTGTGAGAGTGTGGAGTTCATTCTGTGCCCATCAGTCTCTGGTACAGTGCGAGAGTGTGGGTTTCATTCTGTCCCTGTCAGTCTCTGGTACAGTGCGAGAGTGTGGTGTTCACTCTGTCCCTGTCAGTCTCTGGTACAGTGTGAGAGTGTGGGGTTCATTCTGTCCCTGTCCGTCTCTGGTACAGTGTGAGAGTGTGGGGTTCATTCTGGGCCCGTCAGTCTCTAGTACAGTGTGAGAGTGTGGAGTTCATTCTGTCCCCATCAGTCTCTGGTACAGTGCGAGAGTGTGGGTTTCATTCTGTCCCTGTCAGTCTCTGGTACAGTGCGAGAGTGTGGTGTTCATTCTGTCCCTGTCAGTCTCTGGTACAGAGCGAGAGTGTGGGGTTCATTCTGTGCCCGTCAGTCTCTGGTACAGTGCGAGAGTGTGGGGTTCATTCTGTCCCTGTCAGTCTCTGGTACAGTGAGAGAGTGTGGGGTTCATTCTGTACCTGTCAGTCTCTGGTACAGTGCGAGATTGTGGGGTTCATTCTGTCCCTGTCGGTCTCTGGTACAGTGTGAGAGTGTGGGGTTTATTCTGTACCTGTCAGTCTCTAGTACAGTGTGAGAGTGTGGGGTTCATTCTGTCCCTGTCAGTCTCTGGTACAGTGTGAGAGTGTGGGGTTCATTCTGTACCTTTCAGTCTCTGGTACTGTGCGAGAGTGTGGGGTTCATTCTGTACCTGTCAGTCTCTGGTACAGTACGAGAGTGTGGGGTTCATTCTGTGCCTGTCAGTCTCTGGTACAGTGTGAGAGTGTGGGTGTTATTGTGTACTTGTCAGTCTCTTGTACAGTGTGAGAGCGTGGGGTTCATTCTGTCCCTGTCAGTCTCTGTACAGTGTGACAGTGTGGCGTTCATTCTGGACCCGTCAGTCTCTAGAACAGTGTGAGAGTGTGGGATTCATTCTGCGCCCGTCAGTCTCTGGTACAGTGTGAGAGTGTGGGGTTCATTCACTACCTGTCAGTCCCTGGTACAGTGCGAGAGTGTGGGGTTCATTCGGTCCCTGTCGGTCTCTGGTACAGCGTGAGAGTGTGGGGTTTATTCTGTACCTGTCAGTCTCTAGTACAGTGTGAGAGTGTGGGGTTTATTCTCTACCTGTCAGTCTCAGGTACAGTGTGAGAATGTGGAGTTCACTCTGTCTCTGTCAGTCTCTGGTACAGTGTGAGAGTGTGGGGTTCATTCTGTACCTGTCAGTCTCTGGTACAGTGTGAGAGTGTGGGGTTCATTCTGTACCTGTCAGTCTCTGGTACAGTGTGAGAGTGTGGGGTTCACTCTGTCCCTGTCAGTCTCTGGTACAGTGTCAGAGTGTGGGGTTTATTCTGTACCTTTCAGTTTCTGGTACAGTGTGAGAATGTGGGGTTCATTCTGTCCCTGTCAGTCTCTGGTACAGTGTGAGAGTGTGGGGTTCATTATGTCGCTGTCAGTCTCTGGTACAGTGTGAGAGTGTGGGATTCATTCTGGACCCGTCAGTCTCTGGTACAGTGTGAGAGTGTGGGGTTCATTCTCTACCTGTCAGTCTCTGGTACAGTGCGAGAGTGTGGGGTTCATTCTGTCCCTGTCGGTCTCTGGTACAGTCCGAGAGTGTGGGGTTCATTCTGTCCCCTGTCAGTCTCCGGTACAGTGCGAGAGTGTGGGGTTCATTCTGTACCTGTCAGTCTCTGGTACAGTGTGAGAGTGTTGGGGTTATTCTGTATCTGTCAGTCTCTGGTACAGTGTGAAAGTGTGGGGTTAATTCTGTCCCTGTCAGTCTCTGGTTCAGTGTGAGAGTCTGGGGTTCATTCTGGACCCGTCAGTCTCTAGTACAGTGTGAGAGTGTGGGGTTCATTCTGTCCCTGTCAGTCTCTGGTACAGTGCGAGAGTGTGGTATTCAATCTGTACCTGTCAGTCTCTGGTACAGTATGAGAGTGTGGGGTTCATTCTCTACCTGTCAGTCTCTGGTACAGTGTGAGAGTGTGGGGTTCATTCTGTCCCTGTCCGTCTCTAGTACAGTGTGAGAGTGTGGAGTTCATTCTGTCCCCATCAGTCTCTGGTACAGTGCGAGAGTCTGGCTTTCATTCTGTCCCTGTCAGTCTCTGGTACAGTGCGAGAGTGTGGTGTTCATTCTGTCCCTGTCAGTCTCTGGTACAGAGCGAGAGTGTGGGGTTCATTCTGTGCCCGTCAGTCTCTGGTACAGTGCGAGAGTGTGGGGTTCATTCTGTCCCTGTCAGTCTCTGGTACAGTGAGAGAGTGTGGGGTTCATTCTGTACCTGTCAGTCTCTGGTACAGTGCGAGATTGTGGGGTTCATTCTGTCCCTGTCGGTCTCTGGTACAGTGTGAGAGTGTGGGGTTTATTCTGTACCTGTCAGTCTATAGTACTGTGTGAGAGTGTGGGGTTCATTCTGTCCCTGTCAGTCTCTGGTACAGTGTGAGAGTGTGGGGTTCATTCTGTACCTGTCAGTTTACTGGTACTGTGCGAGAGTGTGGGGTTCATTCTGTCCCTGTCGGTCTCTGGTACAGTCCGAGAGTGTGGGGTTCATTCTGTCCCTGTCAGTCTCCGGTACAGTGCGAGAGTGTGGGGTTCATTCTGTACCTGTCAGTCTCTGGTACAGTGTGAGAGTGTTGGGGTTATTCTGTATCTGTCAGTCTCTGGTACAGTGTGAAAGTGTGGGGTTAATTCTGTCCCTGTCAGTCTCTGGTTCAGTGTGAGAGTCTGGGGTTCATTCTGGACCCGTCAGTCTCTAGTACAGTGTGAGAGTGTGGGGTTCATTCTGTCCCTGTCAGTCTCTGGTACAGTGCGAGAGTGTGGTATTCAATCTGTACCTGTCAGTCTCTGGTACAGTATGAGAGTGTGGGGTTCATTCTCTGCCTGTCAGTCTCTGGTACAGTGTGAGAGTGTGGGGTTCATTCTGTCCCTGTCCGTCTCTGGTACAGTGTGAGAGTGTGGGGTTCATTCTGGGCCCGTCAGTCTCTAGCACAGTGTGAGAGTGTGGAGTTCATTCTGTCCCCATCAGTCTCTGGTACAGTGCGAGAGTGTGGGTTTCATTCTGTCCCTGTCAGTCTCTGGTACAGTGCGAGAGTGTGGTGTTCATTCTGTCCCTGTCAGTCTCTGGTACAGAGCGAGAGTGTGGGGTTCATTCTGTGCCCGTCAGTCTCTGGTACAGTGCGAGAGTGTGGGGTTCATTCTGTCCCTGTCAGTCTCTGGTACAGTGTGAGAGTGTGGGGTTCATCCTGTGCCCGTCATTCTCTGGTACAGTGTGAGAGTGTGGGGTTCATTCTGTCCCTGTCAGTCTCTGGTACAGTGTGAGAGTGTGGGGTTCATTCTGTCCCTGTCAGTCTCTGGTACAGTGTGAGAGTGTGGGATTCATTCTGGACCCGTCAGTCTCTGGTACAGTGTGAGAGTGTGGGGTTCATTCTCTACCTGTCAGTCTCTGGTACATTGCGAGAGTGTGGGATTCATTCTGTCCCTGTCGGTCTCTGGTACAGTCCGAGAGTGTGGGGTTCATTCTGTCCCTGTCAGTCTCCGGTACAGTGCGAGAGTGTGGGGTTCATTCTGTACCTGTCAGTCTCTGGTACAGTGTGAGAGTGTTGGGGTTATTCTGTATCTGTCACTCTCTGGTACAGTGTGAAAGTGTGGGGTTAATTCTGTCCCTGTCAGTCTCTGGTTCAGTGTGAGAGTCTGGGGTTCATTCTGGACCCGTCAGTCTCTAGTACAGTGTGAGAGTGTGGGGTTCATTCTGTCCCTGTCAGTCTCTGGTACAGTGCGAGAGTGTGGTATTCAATCTGTACCTGTCAGTCTCTGGTACAGTATGAGAGTGTGGGGTTCATTCTCTACCTGTCAGTCTCTGGTACAGTGTGAGAGTGTGGGGTTCATTCTGTCCCTGTCCGTCTCTGGTACAGTGTGAGAGTGTGGGGTTCATTCTGGGCCCGTCAGTCTCTAGTACAGTGTGAGAGTGTGGAGTTCATTCTGTCCCCATCAGTCTCTGGTACAGTGCGAGAGTGTGGGTTTCATTCTGTCCCTGTCAGTCTCTGGTACAGTGCGAGAGTGTGGTGTTCATTCTGTCCCTGTCAGTCTCTGGTACAGAGCGAGAGTGTGGGGTTCATTCTGTGCCCGTCAGTCTCTGGTACAGTGCGAGAGTGTGGGGTTCATTCTGTCCCTGTCAGTCTCTGGTACAGTGAGAGAGTGTGGGTTCATTCTGTACCTGTCAGTCTCTGGTACAGTGCGAGATTGTGGGGTTCATTCTGTCCCTGTCGGTCTCTGGTACAGTGTGAGAGTGTGGGGTTTATTCTGTACCTGTCAGTCTCTAGTACTGTGTGAGAGTGTGGGATTCATTCTGTCCCTGTCAGTCTCTGGTACAGTGTGAGAGTGTGGGGTTCATTCTGTACCTGTCAGTCTCTGGTACTGTGCGAGAGTGTGGGGGTTCATTCTGTCCCTGTCGGTCTCTGGTACAGTCCGAGAGTGTGGGGTTCATTCTGTCCCTGTCAGTCTCCGGTACAGTGCGAGAGTGTGGGGTTCATTCTGTACCTGTCAGTCTCTGGTACAGTGTGAGAGTGTTGGGGTTATTCTGTATCTGTCAGTCTCTGGTACAGTGTGAAAGTGTGGGGTTAATTCTGTCCCTGTCAGTCTCTGGTTCAGTGTGAGAGTGTGGGGTTCATTCTGTCCCTGTCAGTCTCTGGTACAGTGCGAGAGTGTGGTATTCAATCTGTACCTGTCAGTCTCTGGTACAGTATGAGAGTGTGGGGTTCATTCTCTACCTGTCAGTCTCTGGTACAGTGTGAGAGTGTGGGGTTCATTCTGTCCCTGTCCGTCTCTGGTACAGTGTGAGAGTGTGGGGTTCATTCTGGGCCCGTCAGTCTCTAGTACAGTGTGAGAGTGTGGAGTTCATTCTGTCCCCCATCAGTCTCTGGTACAGTGCGAGAGTGTGGGTTTCATTCTGTCCCTGTCAGTCTCTGGTACAGAGCGAGAGTGTGGGGTTCATTCTGTGCCCGTCAGTCTCTGGTACAGTGCGAGAGTGTGAGGTTCATTCTGTCCCTGTCAGTCTCTGGTACAGTGAGAGAGTGTGGGGTTCATTCTGTACCTGTCAGTCTCTGGTACAGTGCGAGATTGTGGGGTTCATTCTGTCCCTGTCGGTCTCTGGTACAGTGTGAGAGTGTGGGGTTTATTCTGTACCTGTCAGTCTCTAGTACTGTGTGAGAGTGTGGGGTTCATTCTGTCCCTGTCAGTCTCTGGTACAGTGTGAGAGTGTGGGGTTCATTCTGTACCTGTCAGTCTCTGGTACTGTGCGAGAGTGTGGGGTTCATTCTGTACCTGTCAGTCTCTGGTACAGTACGAGAGTGTGGGGTTCATTCTGTGCCTGTCAGTCTCTGGTACAGTGTGAGAGTGTGGGTGTTATTGTGTACCTGTCAGTCTCTTGTACAGTGTGAGAGCGTGGGGTTCATTCTGTCCCTGTCAGTCTCTGGTACAGTGTGACAGTGTGGCGTTCATTCTGGACCCGTCAGTCTCTAGAACAGTGTGAGAGTGTGGGATTCATTCTGCGCCCGTCAGTCTCTGGTACTGTGTGAGAGTGTGGGGTTCATTCACTACCTCTCAGTCCCTGGTACAGTGCGAGAGTGTGGGGTTCATTCGGACCCTGTCGGTCTCTGGTACAGTGTGAGAGTGTGGGGTTTATTCTGTACCTGTCAGTCTCTAGTACAGTGTGAGAGTGTGGGGTTTATTCTCTACCTGTCGGTCTCAGGTACAGTCTGAGAATGTGGAGTTCACTCTGTCTCTGTCAGTCTCTGGTACAGTGTGAGAGTGTGGGGTTCATTCTGTACCTGTCAGTCTCTGGTACAGTGTGAGAGTGTGGGGTTCATTCTGTACCTGTCAGTCTCTGGTACAGTGTGAGAGTGTGGGGTTCACTCTGTCCCTGTCAGTCTCTGGTACAGTGTGAGAGTGTGGGGTTTATTCTGTACCTTTCAGTTTCTGGTACAGTGTGAGAATGTCGGGTTCATTCTGTCCCTGTCAGTCTCTGGTACAGTGTGAGAGTGTGGGGTTCATTATGTCGCTGTCAGTCTCTGGTACAGTGTGAGAGTGTGGGATTCATTCTGGACCCGTCAGTCTCTGGTACAGTGTGAGAGTGTGGGGTTCATTCTCTACCTGTCAGTCTCTGGTACAGTGCGAGAGTGTGGGGTTCATTCTGTCCTTGTCAGTCTCCGGTACAGTGTGAGAGTGTGGGGTTCATTCTGTCCCTGTCAGTCTCTGCTACAGTGTGAGAGTGTGGGGTTCATTCTGTGCCCGTCATTCTCTGGTACAGTGTGAGAGTGTGGGGTTCATTCTGTCCCTGTCAGTCTCTGGTACAGTGTGAGAGTGTGGAGTTCATTCTGTCCCTGTCAGTCTCTGGTACAGTGTGAGAGTGTGGGATTCATTCTGGACCCGTCAGTCTCTGGTACAGTGTGAGAGTGTGGGGTTCATTCTCAAACCTGTCAGTCTCTGGTACATTGCGAGAGTGTGGGATTCATTCTGTCCCTGTCGGTCTCTGGTACAGTGCGAGAGTGTGGGGTTCATTCTGTCCCTGTCAGTCTCCGGTACAGTGCGACAGTGTGGGGTTCATTCTGTACCTGTCAGTCTCTGGTACAGTGTGAGAGTGTTGGGGTTATTCTGTACCTGTCAGTCTCTGGTACAGTGTGAGAGTGTGGGGTTAGTTCTGTCCCTGACAGTCTCTGGTACAGTGTGAGAGTCTGGGGTTCATTCTGGACCCGTCAGTCTCTAGTACAGTGTGAGAGTGTGGGGTTCATTCTGTGCCCGTCAGTCTCTGGTACAGTGTGAGAGCGTGGGGTTCATTCTGTCCCTGTCAGTCTCTGGTACAGTGCGAGAGTGTGGTATTCAATCTGTACCTGTAAGTCTCTGGTACAGTATGAGAGTGTGGGGTTCATTCTCTACCTGTCAGTCTCTGGTACAGTGTGAGAGTGTGGGGTTTATTCTGTACCTGTCAGTCTCTGGTACAGTGTGAGAGTGTGGGGTTCATTCTGTCCCTGTCCGTCTCTGGTACGGTGTGAGAGTGTGGGGTTCATTCTGGGCCCGACTGTCTCTAGTACAGTGTGAGAGTGTGGAGTTCATTCTGTGCCCATCAGTCTCTGGTACAGTGCGAGAGTGTGGGTTTCATTCTGTCCCAGTCAGTCTCTGGTACAGTGCGAGAGTGTGGTGTTCATTCTGTCCCTGTCAGTCTCTGGTACAGAGCGAGAGTGTGGGGTTCATTCTGTGCCCGTCAGTCTCTGGTACAGTGCGAGAGTGTGGGGTTCATTCTGTCCCTGTCAGTCTCTGGTACAGTGCGAGAGTGTGGTATTCAATCTGTACCTGTCAGTCTCTGGTACAGTATGAGAGTGTGGGGTTCATTCTCTACCTGTCAGTCTCTGGTACAGTGTGAGAGTGTGGGGTTCATTCTGTCCCTGTCCGTCTCTGGTACAGTGTGAGAGTGTGGGGTTCATTCTGGGCCCGTCAGTCTCTAGTACAGTGTGAGAGTGTGGAGTTCATTCTGTCCCCATCAGTCTCTGGTACAGTGCGAGAGTGTGGGTTTCATTCTGTCCCTGTCAGTCTCTGGTACAGTGCGAGAGTGTGGTGTTCATTCTGTCCCTGTCAGTCTCTGGTACAGAGCGAGAGTGTGGGGTTCATTCTGTGCCCGTCAGTCTCTGGTACAGTGCGAGAGTGTGGGGTTCATTCTGTCCCTGTCAGTCTCTGGTACAGTGAGAGAGTGTGGGGTTCATTCTGTACCTGTCAGTCTCTGGTACAGTGCGAGATTGTGGGGTTCATTCTGACCCTGTCGGTCTCTGGTACAGTGTGAGAGTGTGGGGTTTATTCTGTACCTGTCAGTCTCTAGTACTGTGTGAGAGTGTGGGGTTCATTCTGTCCCTGTCAGTCTCTGGTACAGTGTGAGAGTGTGGGGTTCATTCTGTACCTGTCAGTCTCTGGTACTGTGCGAGAGTGTGGGGTTCATTCTGTCCCTGTCGGTCTCTGGTACAGTCCGAGAGTGTGGGGTTCATTCTGTCCCTGTCAGTCTCCGGTACAGTGCGAGAGTGTGGGGTTCATTCTGGACCCGTCAGTCTCTAGTACAGTGTGAGAGTGTGGGGTTCATTCTGTCCCTGTCAGTCTCTGGTACAGTGCGAGAGTGTGGTATTCAATCTGTACCTGTCAGTCTCTGGTACAGTATGAGAGTGTGGGGTTCATTCTCTACCTGTCAGTCTCTGGTACAGTGTGAGAGTGTGGGGTTCATTCTGTCCCTGTCCGTCTCTGGTACAGTGTGAGAGTGTGGGGTTCATTCTGGGCCCGTTAGTCTCTAGTACAGTGTGAGAGTGTGGTGTTCATTCTGTCCCCATCAGTCTCTGGTACAGTGCGAGAGTGTGGGTTTCATTCTGTCCCTGTCAGTCTCTGGTACAGTGCGAGAGTGTGGTGTTCATTCTGTCCCTGTCAGTCTCTGGTACAGAGCGAGAGTGTGGGGTTCATTCTGTGCCCGTCAGTCTCTGGTACAGTGCGAGAGTGTGGGGTTCATTCTGTCCCTGTCAGTCTCTGGTACAGTGTGAGAGTGTGGGGTTCATCCTGTGCCCGTCATTCTCTGGTACAGTGTGAGAGTGTGGGGTTCATTCTGTCCCTGTCAGTCTCTGGTACAGTGTGAGAGTGTGGGGTTCATTCTGTCCCTGTCAGTCTCTGGTACAGTGTGAGAGTGTGGGATTCATTCTGGACCCGTCAGTCTCTGGTACAGTGTGAGAGTGTGGGGTTCATTCTCTACCTGTCAGTCTCTGGTACATTGCGAGAGTGTGGGATTCATTCTGTCCCTGTCGGTCTCTGGTACAGTCCGAGAGTGTGGGGTTCATTCTGTCCCTGTCAGTCTCCGGTACAGTGCGAGAGTGTGGGGTTCATTCTGTACCTGTCAGTCTCTGGTACAGTGTGAGAGTGTTGGGGTTATTCTCTATCTCTCACTCTCTGGTACAGTGTGAAAGTGTGGGGTTAATTCTGTCCCTGTCAGTCTCTGGTTCAGTGTGAGAGTCTGGGGTTCATTCTGGACCCGTCAGTCTCTAGTACAGTGTGGGAGTGTGGGGTTCATTCTGTCCCTGTCAGTCTCTGGTACAGTGCGAGAGTGTGGTATTCAATCTGTACCTGTCAGTCTCTGGTACAGTATGATAGTGTGGGGTTCATTCTCTACCTGTCAGTCTCTGGTACAGTGTGAGAGTGTGGGGTTCATTCTGTCCCTGTCCGTCTCTGGTACAGTGTGAGAGTGTGGGGTTCATTCTGGGCCCGTCAGTCTCTAGTACAGTGTGAGAGTGTGGAGTTCATTCTGTCCCCATCAGTCTCTGGTACAGTGCGAGAGTGTGGGTTTCATTCTGTCCCTGTCAGTCTCTGGTACAGTGCGAGAGTGTGGTGTTCATTCTGTCCCTGTCAGTCTCTGGTACAGAGCGAGAGTGTGGGGTTCATTCTGTGACCGTCAGTCTCTGGTACAGTGCGAGAGTGTGGGGTTCATTCTCTACCTGTCAGTCTCTGGTACAGTGAGAGAGTGTGGGGTTCATTCTGTACCTGTCAGTCTCTGGTACAGTGCGAGATTGTGGGGTTCATTCTGTCCCTGTCGGTCTCTGGTACAGTGTGAGAGTGTGGGGTTTATTCTGTACCTGTCAGTCTCTAGTACTGTGTGAGAGTGTGGGGTTCATTCTGTCCCTGTCAGTCTCTGGTACAGTGTGAGAGTGTGGGGTTCATTCTGTACCTGTCAGTCTCTGGTACTGTGCGAGAGTGTGGGGTTCATTCTGTCCCTGTCGGTCTCTGGTACAGTCCGAGAGTGTGGGGTTCATTCTGTCCCTGTCAGTCTCCGGTACAGTGCGAGAGTGTGGGGTTCATTCTGTACCTGTCAGTCTCTGGTACAGTGTGAGAGTGTTGGGGTTATTCTGTATCTGTCAGTCTCTGGTACAGTGTGAAAGTGTGGGGTTAATTCTGTCCCTGTCAGTCTCTGGTTCAGTGTGAGAGTCTGGGGTTCATTCTGGACCCGTCAGTCTCTAGTACAGTGTGAGAGTGTGGGGTTCATTCTGTCCCTGTCAGTCTCTGGTACAGTGCGAGAGTGTGGTATTCAATCTGTACCTGTCAGTCTCTGGTACAGTATGAGAGTGTGGGGTTCATTCTCTACCTGTCAGTCTCTGGTACAGTGTGAGAGTGTGGGGTTCATTCTGTCCCTGTCCGTCTCTGGTACAGTGTGAGAGTGTGGGGTTCATTCTGGGCCCGTCAGTCTCTAGTACAGTGTGAGAGTGTGGAGTTCATTCTGTCCCCATCAGTCTCTGGTACAGTGCGAGAGTGTGGTGTTCATTCTGTCCCTGTCAGTCTCTGGTACAGAGCGAGAGTGTGGGGTTCATTCTGTGCCCGTCAGTCTCTGGTACAGTGCGAGAGTGTGGGGTTCATTCTGTCCCTGTCAGTCTCTGGTACAGTGAGAGAGTGTGGGGTTCATTCTGTACCTGTCAGTCTCTGGTACAGTGCGAGATTGTGGGGTTCATTCTGTCCCTGTCGGTCTCTGGTACAGTGTGAGAGTGTGGGGTTTATTCTGTACCTGTCAGTCTCTAGTACTGTGTGAGAGTGTGGGGTTCATTCTGTCCCTGTCAGTCTCTGGTACAGTGTGAGAGTGTGGGGTTCATTCTGTACCTGTCAGTCTCTGGTACTGTGCGAGAGTGTGGGGTTCATTCTGTACCTGTCAGTCTCTGGTACAGTACGAGAGTGTGGGGTTCATTCTGTGCCTGTCAGTCTCTGGTACAGTGTGAGAGTGTGGGTGTTATTGTGTACCTGTCAGTCTCTTGTACAGTGTGAGAGCGTGGGGTTCATTCTGTCCCCGTCAGTCTCTGGTACAGTGTGACAGTGTGGCGTTCATTCTGGACCCGTCAGTCTCTAGAACAGTGTGAGAGTGTGGGATTCATTCTGCGCCCGTCAGTCTCTGGTACAGTGTGAGAGTGTGGGGTTCATTCACTACCTGTCAGTCCCTGGTACAGTGCGAGAGTGTGGGGTTCATTCGGTCCCTCTCGGTCTCTGGTACAGTGTGAGAGTGTGGGGTTTATTCTGTACCTGTCAGTCTCTAGTACAGTGTGAGAGTGTGGGGTTTATTCTCTACCTGTCAGTCTCAGGTACAGTCTGAGAATGTGGAGTTCACTCTGTCTCTGTCAGTCTCTGGTACAGTGTGAGAGTGTGGGGTTCATTCTGTACCTGTCAGTCTCTGGTACAGTGTGAGAGTGTGGGGTTCATTCTGTACCTGTCAGTCTCTGGTACAGTGTGAGAGTGTGGGGTTCACTCTGTCCCTGTCAGTCTCTGGTACAGTGTGAGAGTGTGGGGCTTATTCTGTACCTTTCAGTTTCTGGTACAGTGTGAGAATGTCGGGTTCATTCTGTCCCTGTCAGTCTCTGGTACAGTGTGAGAGTGTGGGGTTCATTATGTCGCTGTCAGTCTCTGGTACAGTGTGAGAGTGTGGGATTCATTCTGGACCCGTCAGTCTCTGGTACAGTGTGAGAGTGTGGGGTTCATTCTCTACCTGTCAGTCTCTGGTACAGTGCGAGAGTGTGGGGTTCATTCTGTCCCTGTCAGTCTCTGGTACAGTATGAGAGTGTGGGGTTCATTCTCTACCTGTCAGTCTCTGGTACAGTGTGAGAGTGTGGGGTTTATTCTGTACCTGTCAGTCTCTGGTACAGTGTGAGAGTGTGGGGTTCATTCTGTCCCTGTCCGTCTCTGGTACGGTGTGAGAGTGTGGGGTTCATTCTGGGCCCGTCAGTCTCTAGGACAGTGTGAGAGTGTGGAGTTCATTCTGTGCCCATCAGTCTCTGGTACAGTGCGAGAGTGTGGGTTTCATTCTGTCCCTGTCAGTCTCTGGTACAGTGCGAGAGTGTGGTGTTCATTCTGTCCCTGTCAGTCTCTGGTACAGAGCGAGAGTGTGGGGTTCATTCTGTGCCCGTCAGTCTCTGGTACAGTGCGAGAGTGTGGGGTTCATTCTGTCCCTGTCAGTCTCTGGTACAGTGAGAGAGTGTGGGGTTCATTCTGTACCTGTCAGTCTCTGGTACAGTGCGAGATTGTGGGGTTCATTCTGTCCCTGTCGGTCTCTGGTACAGTGTGAGAGTGTGGGGTTTATTCTGTACCTGTCAGTCTCTAGTACAGTGTGAGAGTGTGGGGTTCATTCTGTCCCTGTCAGTCTCTGGTACAGTGTGAGAGTGTGGGGTTCATTCTCTACCTGTCAGTCTCTGGTACAGTGCGAGAGTGTGGGGTTCATTCTGTCCCTGTCAGTCTCCGGTAAAGTGCGAGAGTGTGGGGTTCATTCTGTACCTGTCAGTCTCTGGTACAGTGTGAGAGTGTGGGGTTTATTCTGTACCTGTCAGTCTCTAGTACAGTGTGAGAGTGTGGGGTTCATTCTGTGCCCGTCATTCTCTGGTACAGTGTGAGAGTGTGGGGTTCAATCTCTACCTGTCAGTCTCTGGTACAGTGTGAGAGTGTGGGGTTCATTCTCTACCAGTCAGTCTCTGGTACAGTGCGAGAGTGTGGGGTTCATTCTGTATCTGTCAGTCTCTGGTACCCTGAGAGAGTGTGGGGTTCATTCTGTCCCTGTCAGTCTCTGGTACAGTGCGAGAGTGTGGGGTTCATTCTGTCCCTGTCAGTTTCCGGTACAGTGCGAGAGTGTGGGGTTTATTCTGTACCTGTCAGTCTCTGGTACAGTGTGAGAGTGTGGAGTTCATTCTGTGCCCGTCAGTCTCTGGTACAGTGTGAGAGTGTGGGGTTCATTCTGTCCCTGTCAGTCTGTGGTACAGTGCGAGAGTGTGGGGTTCATTCTGTACCTGTCAGTCTCTGGTAAGTTATGAGAGTGTGGGGTTCATTCTCTACCTGTCAGTCTCTGGTACAGTGTGAGAGTGTGGGGTTCATTCTGTCCCTGTCAGTCTCTGGTACAGTGTGAGAGTGTGGGGTTCATTCTGTGCCCGTCATTCTCTGGTACAGTGTGAGAGTGTGGGGTTCATTCTCTACCAGTCAGTCTCTGGTACAGTGCGAGAGTGTGGGGTTCATTCTGTACCTGTCAGTCTCTGGTACAGTGTGAGAGTGTGGGGGTCATTCTGTCCCTGTCAGTCTCTGGTACAGTGTGAGAGTGTGGGGTTTATTCTGTACCTGTCAGTATCTAGTACAGTGTAAGAGTGGGGGGTTTATTCTCTACCTGTCAGTCTCAGGTACAGTGTGAGAGTGTGGAGTTCATTCTGTCTCTGTCAGTCTCTCTTACAGCGTGAGAGTGTGGGGTTCATTCTGTACCTGTCAGTCTCTGGTACAGTGTGAGAGTGTGGGGTTCATTCTGTACCTGTCAGTCTCTGGTACAGTGTGAGAGTGTGGGGTTCACTCTGTCCCTGTCAGTCTCTGGTACAGTGTCAGAGTGTGGGGTTTATTCTGTACCTTTCAGTTTCTGGTACAGTGTGAGAATGTGGGGTTCATTCTGTCCCTGTCAGTCTCTGGTACAGTGTGAGAGTGTGGGGTTCATTATGTCGCTGTCAGTCTCTGGTACAGTGTGAGAGTGTGGGATTCATTCTGGACCCGTCAGTCTCTGGTACAGTGTGAGAGTGTGGGGTTCATTCTCTACCTGTCAGTCTCTGGTACAGTGGGAGAGTGTGGGGTTCATTCTGTCCCTGTCAGTCTCCGGTACAGTGCGAGAGTGTGGGGTTCATTCTGTACCTGTCAGTCTCTGGTACAGTGTGAGAGTGTGGGGTTTATTCTGTACCTGTCAGTCTCTAGTACAGTGTGAGAGTGTGGGGTTCATTCTGTGCCCGTCATTCTCTGGTACAGTGTGAGAGTGTGGGGTTCATTCTCTACCTGTCTGTCTCTGGTACAGTGTGAGAGTGTGGGGTTCATTCTCTACCAGTCAGTCTCTGGTACAGTGCGAGAGTGTGGGGTTCATTCTGTATCTGTCAGTCTCTGGTACCCTGAGAGAGTGTGGGGTTCATTCTGTCCCTGTCAGTCTCTGGTACAGTGCGAGAGTGTGGGGTTCATTCTGTCCCTGTCAGTCTCCGGTACAGTGCGAGAGTGTGGGGTTCATTCTGTACCTGTCAGTCTCTGGTACAGTGTGAGAGTGTGGAGTTCATTCTGTGCCCGTCAGTCTCTGGTACAGTGTGAGAGTGTGGGGTTCATTCTGTCCCTGTCAGTCTGTGGTACAGTGCGAGAGTGTGGGGTTCATTCTGTACCTGTCAGTCTCTGGTAAGGTATGAGAGTGTGGGGTTCATTCTCTACCTGTCAGTCTCTGGTACAGTGTGAGAGTGTGGGGTTCATTCTGTCCCTGTCAGTCTCTGGTACAGTGTGAGAGTGTGGGGTTCATTCTGTGCCCGTCATTCTCTGGTACAGTGTGAGAGTGTGGGGTTCATTCTCTACCAGTCAGTCTCTGGTACAGTGCGAGAATGTGGGGTTCATTCTGTACCTGTCAGTCTCTGGTACTGTGTGAGAGTGTGGGGTTCATTCTGTCCCTGTCAGTCTCTGGTACAGTGTGAGAGTGTGGGGTTTATTCTGTACCTGTCAGTATCTAGTACAGTGTGAGAGTGGGGGGTTTATTCTCTACCTGTCAGTCTCAGGTACAGTGTGAGAGTGTGGAGTTCATTCTGTCTCTGTCAGTCTCTCTTACAGTGTGAGAGTGTGGGGTTCATTCTGTACCTGTCAGTCTCTGGTACAGTGTGAGAGTGTGGGGTTCATTTTGTACCTGTCAGTCTCTGGTACAGTGTGAGAGTGTGGGGTTCAATCTGTCCCTGTCAGTCTCTGGTACAGTGTGAGAGTGTGGGGTTTATTATGTACCTGTCAGTCTCTAGTATAGTGTGAGAGTGTGGGGTTCATTCTGTCCCTGTCAGTCTCTGGTACAGTGTGAGAGTGTGGGGTTCATTCTGTACCTGTCAGTCTCTGGTACTTTGCGAGAGTGTGGGGTTCATTCTGTACCTGTCAGTCTCTGGTACAGTGCGAGAGTGTGGGGTTCATTCTGTGCCTGTCAGTCTCTGGTACAGTGTGAGAGTGTGGGTGTTATTGTGTACCTGTCAGTCTCTTGTACAGTGTGAGAGCGTGGGGTTCATTCTGTCCCTGTCAGTCTCTGGTACAGTGTGACAGTGTGGGGTTCATTCTGGACCCGTCAGTCTCTAGAACAGTGTGAGAGTGTGGGATTCATTCTGCGCCCGTCAGTCTCTGGTACAGTGTGAGAGTGTGGGGTTCATTCACTACCTGTCAGTCCCTGGTACAGTGCGAGAGTGTGGGGTTCATTCGGTCCCTGTCGGTCTCTGGTACAGTGTGAGAGTGTGGGGTTTATTCTGTACCTGTCAGTCTCTAGTACAGTGTGAGAGTGTGGGGTTTATTCTCTACCTGTCAGTCTCAGGTACAGTGTGAGAATGTGGAGTTCACTCTGTCTCTGTCAGTCTCTGGTACAGTGTGAGAGTGTGGGGTTCATTCTGTACCTGTCAGTCTCTGGTACAGTGTGAGAGTGTGGGGTTCATTCTGTACCTGTCAGTCTCTGGTACAGTGTCAGAGTGTGGGGTTCACTCTGTCCCTGTCAGTCTCTGGTACAGTGTGAGAGTGTGGGGTTTATTCTGTACCTATCAGTTTCTGGTACAGTGTGAGAATGTGGGGTTCATTCTGTCCCTGTCAGTCTCTGGTACAGTGTGAGAGTGTGGGGTTCATTCTGTCGCTGTCAGTCTCTGGTACAGTGTGAGAGTGTGGGATTCACTCTGGACCCGTCAGTCTCTGGTACAGTGTGAGAGTGTGGGGTTCATTCTCTACCTGTCAGTCTCTGGTACAGTGCGAGAGTGTGGAGTTCATTCTCTCCCTGTCAGTCTCCGGTACAGTGCGAGAGTGTGGGGTTCATTCTGTACCTGTCAGTCTCTGGTACAGTGTGAGAGTGTGGGGTTTATTCTGTACCTGTCAGTCTCTAGTACTGTGTGAGAGTGTGGGGTTCATTCTGTGCCCGTCATTCTCTGGTACAGTGTGAGAGTGTGGGGTTCATTCTCTACCTGTCAGTCTCTGGTACAGTGTGAGAGTGTGGGGTTCATTCTCTACCAGTCAGTCTCTGGTACAGTGCGAGAGTGTGGGGTTCATTCTGTACCTGTCAGTCTCTGGTACCCTGAGAGAGTGTGGGGTTCATTCTGTCCCTGTCAGTCTCTGGTACAGTGCGAGAGTGTGGGGTTCATTCTGTCCCTGTCAGTCTCCGGTACAGTGCGAGAGTGTGGGGTTCATTCTGTACCTGTCAGTCTCTGGTACAGCGTGAGAGTGTGGAGTTCATTCTGTGCCCGTCAGTCTCTGGTACAGTGTGAGAGTGTGGGGTTCATTCTGTCCCTGTCAGTCTCTGGTACAGTGCGAGAGTGTGGGGTTCATTCTGTACCTGTCAGTCTCTGGTACAGTATGAGAGTGTGGGGTTCATTCTCTACCTGTCAGTCTCTGGTACAGTCTGAGAGTGTGGGGTTCATTCTGTCCCTATCAGTCTCTGGTACAGTGTGAGAGTGTGGGGTTCATTCTGTGCCGGTCATTCTCTGGTACAGTGTGAGATTGTGGGGTTCATTCTCTACCAGTCAGTCTCTGGTACAGTGCGAGTGTGTGGGGTTCATTCTGTACCTGTCAGTCTCTGGTACAGTGAGAGAGTGTGGGGTTCATTCTGTCCATGTCAGTCTCTGGTACAGTGTGAGAGTGTGGGGTTTATTCTGTACCTGTCAGTCTCTAGTACAGTGTGACAGTGGGGGGTTTATTCTCTACCTGTCAGTCTCAGGTACAGTGTGAGAGTGTGGAGTTCATTCTGTCTCTGTCAGTCTCTCTTACAGTGTGAGAGTGTGGGGTTCATTCTGTACCTGTCAGTCTCTGGTACAGTGTGAGAGTGTGGGGTTCATTCTGTACCTGTCAGTCTCTGGTACAGTGTGAGAGTGTGGGGTTCAATCTGTCCCTGTCAGTCTCTGGTACAGTGTGAGAGTGTGAGGTTTATTCTGTACCTTTCAGTCTCCGGTACAGTGTGAGAATGTGGGGTTCATTCTGTCCCTGTCAGTCTCTGGTACAGTGTGAGAGTGTGGGGTTCATTCTGTCCCTGTCAGTCCCTGGTACAGTGTGAAAGTGTGGGATTCATTCTGGACCCGTCAGTCTCTGGTACAGTGTGAGAGTGTGGGGTTCATTCTCTACCTGTCAGTCTCTGGTACAGTGCGAGAGTGTGGGGTTCATTCTGTCCCTCTCAGTCTCCGGTACAGTGCGAGAGTGTGGGGTTCATTCTGTACCTGTCAGTCTCTGGTACAGTGTGAGAGTGTGGAGTTCATTCTGTGCCCGTCAGTCTCTGGTACAGTGTGAGAGTGTGGGGTTCATTCTGTCCCTGTCAGTCTGTGGTACAGTGCGAGAGTGTGGGGTTCATTCTGTACCTGTCAGTCTCTGGTACAGTATGAGAGTGTGGGGTTCATTCTCTACCTGTCAGTCTCTGGTACAGTGTGAGAGTGTGGGGTTCATTCTGTCCCTGTCAGTCTCTGGTACAGTGTGAGAGTGTGGGGTTCATTCTGGGCCCGTCATTCTCTGGTACATTGTGAGAGTGTGGAGTTCATTCTCTACCAGTCAGTCTCTGGTACAGTGCGAGAGTGTGGGGTTCATTCTGTACCTGTCAGTCTCTGCTACAGTGTGAGAGTGTGGGGTTCATTCTGTCCCTGTCAGTCTCTGGTACAGTGTGAGAGTGTGGGGTTTATTCTGTACCTGTCAGTCTCTAGTACAGTGTGAGAGTGGGGGGTTTATTCTCTACCTGTCAGTCTCAGGTACAGTGTGAGAGTGTGGAGTTCATTCTGTCTCTGTCAGTCTCTCTTACAGTGTGAGAGTGTGGGGTTCATTCTGTACCTGTCAGTCTCTGGTACAGTGTGAGAGTGTGGGGTTCATTTTGTACCTGTCAGTCTCTGGTACAGTGTGAGAGTGTGGGGTTCAATCTGTCCCTGTCAGTCTCTGGTACAGTGTGAGAGTGTGGGGTTTATTCTGTACCTGTCAGTCTCTAGTACAGTGTGAGAGTGTGGGGTTCATTCTGTCCCTGTCAGTCTCTGGTACAGTGTGAGAGTGTGGGGTTCATTCTGTACCTGTCAGTCTCTGGTACTTTGCGAGAGTCTGGGGTTCATTCTGTACCTGTCAGTCTCTGGTAGAGTGCGAGAGTGTGGGGTTCATTCTGTGCCTGTCAGTCTCTGGTACAGTGTGAGAGTGTGGGTGTTATTGTGTACCTGTCAGTCTCTGGTACAGTGTGAGAGTGTGGGGTTCATTCTGTACCTGTCAGTCTCTGGTACAGTGTGAGAGTGTGGGGTTCATTCTGTCCCTGTCAGTCCCTGGTACAGTGTGAAAGTGTGGGATTCATTCTGGACCCGTCAGTCTCTGGTACAGTGTGAGAGTGTGGGGTTCATTCTCTACCTGTCAGTCTCTGGTACAGTGCGAGCGTGTGGGGTTCATTCTGTCCCTCTCAGTCTCCGGTACAGTGCGAGAGTGTGGGGTACATTCTGTACCTGTCAGTCTCTGGTACAGTGTGAGAGTGTGGAGTTCATTCTGTGCCCGTCAGTCTCTGGTACAGTGTGAGAGTGTGGAGTTCATTCTGTCCCTGTCAGTCTGTGGTACAGTGCGAGAGTGTGGGGTTCATTCTGTACCTGTCAGTCTCTGGTACAGTATGAGAGTGTGGGGTTCATTCTCTACCTGTCAGTCTCTGGTACAGTGTGAGAGTGTGGGGTTCATTCTGTCCCTGTCAGTCTCTGGTACAGTGTGAGAGTGTGGGGTTCATTCTGTGCCCGTCATTCTCTGGTACATTGTGAGAGTGTGGAGTTCATTCTCTACCAGTCAGTCTCTGGTACAGTGCGAGAGTGTGGGGTTCATTCTGTACCTGTCAGTCTCTGGTACAGTGTGAGAGTGTGGGGTTCATTCCGTCCCTGTCAGTCTCTGGTACAGTGTGAGAGTGTGGGGTTTATTCTGTACCTGTCAGTCTCTAGTACAGTGTGAGAGTGGGGGGTTTATTCTCTACCTGTCAGTCTCAGGTACAGTGTGAGAGTGTGGAGTTCATTCTGTCTCTGTCAGTCTCTCTTACAGTGTGAGAGTGTGGGGTTCATTCTGTGCCTGTCAGTCTCTGGTACAGTGTGAGAGTGTGGGTGTTATTGTGTACCTGTCAGTCTCTGGTACAGTGTGAGAGTGTGGGGTTCATTCTGTACATGTCAGTCTCTGGTACAGTGTGAGAGTGTGGGGTTCACCCTGTCCCTGTCAGTCTCTGGTACCCTGAGAGAGTGTGGGGTTCATTCTGTCCCTGTCAGTCTAGGGTACAGTGCGAGAGTGTGGGGTTCATTCTGTCCCTGTCAGTCTCTGGTACAGAGCGAGAGTGTGGGGTTCATTCTGTCCCTGTCGGTGTCTGGTACAGTGCGAGAGTGTGGGGTTCATGCTGTCCCTGTCAGTCTCCGGTACAGTGCGAGAGTGTGGGGTTCATTCTGTACCCGTCAGTCTCTGGTACAGTGTGAGCGTGTGGAGTTCATTCTGTGCCCGTCAGTCTCTGGTACAGTGTGAGAGTGTGGGGTTCATTCTGTCCCTGTCAGTCTCTGGTACAGTGCGAGAGTGTGGGGTTCATTCTGTACCTGTCAGTCTCTGGTACAGTATGAGAGTGTGGGGTTCATTCTCTACCTGTCAGTCTCTGGTACAGTCTGAGAGTGTGGGGTTCATTCTGTCCCTGTCAGTCTCTGGTACAGTGTGAGAGTGTGGGGTTTATTCTGTACCTGTCAGTCTCTAGTACAGTGTGAGAGTTGGGGGTTTATGCTCTACCTGTCAGTCTCAGGTACAGTGTGAGAGTGTGGAGTTCATTCTGTCTCTGTCAGTCTCTCTTACAGTGTGAGAGTGTGGGGTTCATTCTGTCCCTGTCAGTCTCTGGTACAGTGTGAGAGTGTGGGGTTCATTCTGTCCCTGTCAGTCTCTGGTACAGTGTGAGAGTGTGGGGTTCATTCTGTCCCTGTCAGTCCCTGGTACAGTGTGAAAGTGTGGGATTCATTCTGGACCCGTCAGTCTCCGGTACAGTGCGAGAGTGTGGGGTTCATTCTGTACCTGTCAGTCTCTGGTACAGTGTGAGAGTGTGGGGTTTATTCTGTACCTGTCAGTCTCTAGTACAGTGTGAGAGTGTGGTGTTCATTCTGTCCCTGTCAGTCTCTGGTACAGTGTGAGAGTGTGGAGTTCATTCTGTGCCCGTCAGTCTCTGGTACAGTGTGAGAGTGTGGGGTTCATTCTGTACCTGTCAGTCCCTGGTACAGTATGAGAGTGTGGGGTTCATTCTCTACCTGTCAGTCTCTGGTACAGTGTGAGAGTGTGGGGTTCATTCTGTCCCTGTCAGTCTCTGGTACAGTGTGAGAGTGTGGGGTTCATTCTGTGCCCGTCATTCTCTGGTACAGTGTGAGAGTGTGGGGTTCATTCTCTACCAGTCAGTTTCTGGTACAGTGCGAGAGTGTGGGGTTCATTCGGTCCCTGTCGGTCTCTGGTACAGTGTGAGAGTGTGGGGTTTATTCTGTACCTGTCAGTCTCTAGTACAGTGTGAGAGTGTGGGGTTTAACTCTACCTGTCAGTCTCAGGTACAGTGTGAGAGTGTGGAGTTCATTCTGTCCCTGTCAGTCCCTGGTACAGTGTGAGAGTCTGGGGTTCATTCTGGACCCGTCAGACTCTAGTACAGCGTGAGAGTGTGGGGTTCATTCTGTGCCCGTTAGTCTCTGGTACAGTGTGAGAGTGTGGGGTTCATTCTGTCCCTGTCAGTCTCTGGTACAGTGCGAGAATGTGGGGTTCATTCTGTACCTGTCAATCTCTGGTACCGTATGAGAGTGTGGGGTTCATTCTCTACCTGTGAGTCTCTGGTACAGTGTGAGAGTGTGGGGTTTATTCTGTACCTGTCAGTCTCTGGTACAGTGTGAGAGTGTGGGGTTCATTTTGTCCCTGTCAGTCTCTGGTACAGTGTGAGAGTGTGGGGTTCATTCTGTGCCCATCATTCTCTGGTACAGTGTGAGAGTGTGGGGTTCATTCTCTACCTGTCAGTCTCTGGTACAGTGAGAGAGTGTGGGGTTCATTCTGTCCCTGTCAGTCTCTGGTACAGTGCGACAGTGTGGGGTTCATTCTGTCCCTGTCAGTCTCTGGTACAGAGCGAGAGTGTGGTTTCATTCTGTCCATGTCGGTGTCTGGTACAGTGCGAGAGTGTGGGGTTCATTCTGTCCCTGTCAGTCTCCGGTACAGTGCGAGAGTGTGGGGTTCATTCTGTACCTGTCAGTCTCTGGTACAGTGTGAGAGTCTGGGGTTCATTCTGGACCCGTCAGTCTCTGGTACAGTATGAGAGTGTGGGGTTCATTCTCTACCTGTCAGTCTCTGGTACAGTGTGAGAGTGTGGGGTTTATTCTGTACCTGTCAATCTCTGGTACAGTGTGAGAGTGTGCGGTTCATTCTGTCCCTGTCAGTCTCTGGTACAGTGTGAGAGTGTGGGGTTCATTCTGTCCCTGTCAGTCTCTGGTACAGTGTGAGAGTGTGGGGTTCATTCTGTCCCTGTCAGTCTCTGGTACAGTGTGAGAGTGTGGGATTCATTCTGGACACGTCAGTCTCTGGTACAGTGTGAGAGTGTGGGGTTCATTCTCTACCTGTCAGTCTCTGGTACATTGCGAGAGTGTGGGATTCATTCTGTCCCTGTCGGTCTCTGGTACAGTGCGAGAGTGTGGGGTTCATTCTGTCCCTGTCAGTCTCCGGTACATTGCGAGAGTGTGGGGTTCATTCTGTACCTGTCAGTCTCTGGTACAGTGTGAGAGTGTTGGGGTTATTCTGTACCTGTCAGTCTCTGGTACAGTGTGAGAGTGTGGGGTTAATTCTGTCCCTGTCAGTCTCTGGTACAGTGTGAGAGCCTGGGGTTCATTCTGGACCCGCCAGTCTCTAGTACAGTGTGAGAGTGTGGGGTTCATTCTGTGCCCGTCAGTCTCTGGTACAGTGTGAGAGCGTGGGGTTCATTCTGTCCCTGTCAGTCTCTGGTACAGTGTGAGAGTGTGGGGTTCATTCTGTACCTGTCAGTCTCTGGTACAGTACGAGAGTGTGGGGTTCATTCTGTGCCTGTCAGTCTCTGGTACAGTGTGAGAGTGTGGGTGTTATTGTGTACCTGTCAGTCTCTTGTACAGTGTGAGAGCGTGGGGTTCATTCTGTCCCTGTCAGTCTCTGGTACAGTGTGACAGTGTGGCGTTCATTCTGGACCCGTCAGTCTCTAGAACAGTGTGAGAGTGTGGGATTCATTCTGTGCCCGTCAGTCTCTGGTACAGTGTGAGAGTGTGGGGTTCATTCACTACCTGTCAGTCCCTGGTACAGTGCGAGAGTGTGGGGTTCATTCGGTCCCTGTCGGTCTCTGGTACAGTGTGAGAGTGTGGGGTTTATTCTGTACCTGTCAGTCTCTAGTACAGTGTGAGAGTGTGGGGTTTATTCTCTGCCTGTCAGTCTCAGGTACAGTGTGAGAATGTGGAGTTCACTCTGTCTCTGTCAGTCTCTGGTACAATGTGAGAGTGTGGGGTTCATTCTGTACCTGTCAGTCTCTGGTACAGTGTGAGAGTGTGGGGTTCATTCTGTACCTGTCAGTCTCTGGTACAGTGTGAGAGTGTGGGATTCACTCTGTCCCTGTCAGTCTCTGGTACAGTGTGAGAGTGTGGGGTTTATTCTGTACCTTTCAGTTTCTTGTACAGTCTGAAAATGTGGGGTTCATTCTGTCCCTGTCCGTCTCTGGTACAGTGCGAGAGTGTGGGGTTCATTCTGTCCCTGTCAGTCTCCGGTACAGTGCGAGAGTGTGGGGTTCATTCTGTACCTGTCAGTCTCTGGTACAGTGTGAGAGTGTGGGGTTTATTCTGTACCTGTCAGTCTCTAGTACAGTGTGAGAGTGTGGGGTTCATTCTGTGCCCGTCATTCTCTGGTACAGTGTGAGAGTGTGGGGTTCATTCTCTACCTGTCAGTCTCTGGTACAGTGTGACAGTGTGGGATTCATTCTCTACCAGTCAGTCTCTGGTACAGTGCGAGAGTGTGGGGTTCATTCTGTACCTGTCAGTCTCTGGTACCCTGAGAGAGTGTGGGGTTCATTCTGTCCCTGTCAGTCTCTGGTACAGTGCGAGAGTGTGGGGTTCATTCTGTCCCTGTCAGTCTCTGGTACAGAGCGTGAGTGTGGGGTTCATTCTGTCCCTGTCGGTGTCTGGTACAGTGCGAGAGTGTGGGGTTCATTCTGTCCCTGTCAGTCTCCGGTACAGTGCGAGAGTGTGGGGTTCATTCTGTACCTGTCAGTCTCTGGTACAGTGTGAGAGTGTGGAGTTCATTCTGTCCCTGTCAGTCTCTGGTACAGTGCGAGAGTGTGGGGTTCATTCTGTACCTGTCAGTCTCTGGTACAGTATGAGAGTGTGGGGTTCATTCTCTACCTGTCAGTCTCTGGTACAGTCTGAGAGTGTGGGGTTCATTCTGTCCCTGTCAGTCTCTGGTACAGTGTGAGAGTGTGGGGTTTATTCTGTACCTGTCAGTCTCTAGTACAGTGTGAGAGTGGGGGGTTTATGCTCTACCTGTCAGTCTCAGGTACAGTGTGAGAGTGTGGAGTTTATTCTGTCTCTGTCAGTCTCTCTTACAGTGTGAGAGTGTGGGGTTCATTCTGTACCTGTCAGTCTCTGGTACAGTGTGAGAGTGTGGGGTTCATTCTGTACCTGTCAGTGTCTGGTACAGTGTGAGAGTGTGGGGTTCAATCTGTCCCTGTCAGTCTCTGGTACAGTGTGAGAGTGTGGGGTTTATTCTGTACCTTTCAGTCTCCGGTACAGTGTGAAAATGTGGGGTTCATTCTGTCCCTGTCAGTCTCTGGTACAGTGTGAGAGTATGGGGTTCATTCTGTCCCTGTCAGTCCCTGGTACAGTGTGAAAGTGTGGGATTCATTCTGGACCCGTCAGTCTCTGGTACAGTGTGAGAGTGTGGGGTTCATTCTCTACCTGTCAGTCTCTGGTACAGTGCGAGAGTCTGGGATTCATTCTGTCCCTGTCGGTGTCTGGTACAGTGCGAGAGTGTGGGGTTCATTCTGTCCCTCTCAGTCTCCGGTACAGTGCGAGAGTGTGGGGTTCATTCTGTACCTGTCAGTCTCTGGTACAGTGTGAGAGTGTGGGGTTTATTCTGTACCTGTCAGTCTCTAGTACAGTGTGAGAGTGTGGTGTTCATTCTGTCCCTGTCAGTCTCTGGTACAGTGTGAGAGTGTGGAGTTCATTCTGTGCCCGTCAGTCTCTGGTACAGTGTGAGAGTGTGGGGTTCATTCTGTACCTGTCAGTCTCTGGTACAGTGTGAGAGTGTTGGGGTTATTCTGTACCTGTCAGTCTCTGGTACAGTGTGAGAGTGTGGGGTTAATTCTGTCCCTGTCAGTCTCTGGTACAGTGTGAGAGCCTGGGGTTCATTCTGGACCCGCCAGTCTCTAGTACAGTGTGAGAGTGTGGGGTTCATTCTGTGCCCGTCAGTCTCTGGTACAGTGTGAGAGCGTGGGGTTCATTCTGTCCCTGTCAGTCTCTGGTACAGTGTGAGAGTGTGGGGTTCATTCTGTGCCCGTCAGTCTCTGGTACAGTGTGAGAGTGTGGGGTTCATTCTGTACCTGTCAGTCCCTGGTACAGTATGAGAGTGTGGGGTTCATTCTCTACCTGTCAGTCTCTGGTACAGTGTGAGAGTGTGGGGTTCATTCTGTCCCTGTCAGTCTCTGGTACAGTGTGAGAGTGTGGGGTTCATTCTGTGCCCGTCATTCTCTGGTACAGTGTGAGAGTGTGGGGTTCATTCTCTACCAGTCAGTTTCTGGTACAGTGCTAGAGTGTGGGGTTCATTCGGTCCCTGTCGGTCTCTGGTACAGTGTGAGAGTGTGGGGTTTATTCTGTACCTGTCAGTCTCTAGTACAGTGTGAGAGTGTGGGGTTTATTCTCTACCTGTCAGTCTCAGGTACAGTGTGAGAGTGTGGAGTTCATTCTGTCCCTGTCAGTCCCTGGTACAGTGTGAGAGTCTGGGGTTCATTCTGGACCCGTCAGACTCTAGTACAGCGTGAGAGTGTGGGGTTCATTCTGTGCCCGTTAGTCTCTGGTACAGTGTGAGAGTGTGGGGTTCATTCTGTCCCTGTCAGTCTCTGGTACAGTGCGAGAATGTGGGGTTCATTCTGTACCTGTCAATCTCTGGTACAGTATGAGAGTGTGGGGTTCATTCTCTACCTGTCAGTCTCTGGTACAGTGTGAGAGTGTGGGGTTTATTCTGTACCTGTCAGTCTCTGGTACAGTGTGAGAGTGTGGGGTTCATTTTGTCCCTGTCAGTCTCTGGTACAGTGTGAGAGTGTGGGGTTCATTCTGTGCCCATCATTCTCTGGTACAGTGTGAGAGTGTGGGGTTCATTCTCTACCTGTCAGTCCCTGGTACAGTGAGAGAGTGTGGGGTTCATTCTGTCCCTGTCAGTCTCTGGTACAGTGCGACAGTGTGGGGTTCATTCTGTCCCTGTCAGTCTCTGGTACAGAGCGAGAGTGTGGTTTCATTCTGTCCATGTCGGTGTCTGGTACAGTGCGAGAGTGTGGGGTTCATTCTGTCCCTGTCAGTCTCCGGTACAGTGCGAGAGTGTGGGGTTCATTCTGTACCTGTCAGTCTCTGGTACAGTGTGAGAGTGTGGCGTTCATTCTGTCCCTGTCAGTCTCTGGTACAGTGTGAGAGTCTGGGGTTCATTCTGGACCCGTCAGTCTCTGGTACAGTATGAGAGTGTGGGGTTCATTCTCTACCTGTCAGTCTCTGGTACAGTGTGAGAGTGTGGGGTTTATTCTGTACCTGTCAATCTCTGGTACAGTGTGAGAGTGTGCGGTTCATTCTGTCCCTGTCAGTCTCTGGTACAGTGTGAGAGTGTGGGGTTCATTCAGTCCCTGTCAGTCTCTGGTACAGTGTGAGAGTGTGGGGTTCATTCTGTCCCTGTCAGTCTCTGGTACAGTGTGAGAGTGTGGGATTCATTCTGGACCCGTCAGTCTCTGGTACAGTGTGAGAGTGTGGGGTTCATTCTCTACCTGTCAGTCTCTGGTACATTGCGAGAGTGTGGGATTCATTCTGTCCCTGTCGGTCTCTGGTACAGTGCGAGAGTGTGGGGTTCATTCTGTCCCTGTCAGTCTCCGGTACATTGCGAGAGTGTGGGGTTCATTCTGTACCTGTCAGTCTCTGGTACAGTGTGAGAGTGTGGGGTTAATTCTGTCCCTGTCAGTCTCTGGTACAGTGTGAGAGCCTGGGGTTCATTCTGGACCCGCCAGTCTCTAGTACAGTGTGAGAGTGTGGGGTTCATTCTGTGCCCGTCAGTCTCTGGTACAGTGTGAGAGCGTGGGGTTCATTCTGTCCCTGTCAGTCTCTGGTACAGTGTGAGAGTGTGGGGTTCATTCTGTACCTGTCAGTCTCTGGTACAGTACGAGAGTGTGGGGTTCATTCTGTGCCTGTCAGTCTCTGGTACAGTGTGAGAGTGTGGGTGTTATTGTGTACCTGTCAGTCTCTTGTACAGTGTGAGAGCGTGGGGTTCATTCTGTCCCTGTCAGTCTCTGGTACAGTGTGACAGTGTGGCGTTCATTCTGGACCCGTCAGTCTCTAGAACAGTGTGAGAGTGTGGGATTCATTCTGTGCCCGTCAGTCTCTGGTACAGTGTGAGAGTGTGGGGTTCATTCACTACCTGTCAGTCCCTGGTACAGTGCGAGAGTGTGGGGTTCATTCGGTCCCTGTCGGTCTCTGGTACAGTGTGAGAGTGTGGGGTTTATTCTGTACCTGTCAGTCTCTAGTACAGTGTGAGAGTGTGGGGTTTATTCTCTGCCTGTCAGTCTCAGGTACAGTGTGAGAATGTGGAGTTCACTCTGTCTCTGTCAGTCTCTGGTACAATGTGAGAGTGTGGGGTTCATTCTGTACCTGTCAGTCTCTGGTACAGTGTGAGAGTGTGGGGTTCATTCTGTACCTGTCAGTCTCTGGTACAGTGTGAGAGTGTGGGATTCACTCTGTCCCTGTCAGTCTCTGGTACAGTGTGAGAGTGTGGGGTTTATTCTGTACCTTTCAGTTTCTTGTACAGTTTGAAAATGTGGCGTTCATTCTGTCCCTGTCCGTCTCTGGTACAGTGCGAGAGTGTGGGGTTCATTCTGTCCCTGTCAGTCTCCGGTACAGTGCGAGAGTGTGGGGTTCATTCTGTACCTGTCAGTCTCTGGTACAGTGTGAGAGTGTGGGGTTTATTCTGTACCTGTCAGTCTCTAGTACAGTGTGAGAGTGTGGGGTTCATTCTGTGCCCGTCATTCTCTGGTACAGTGTGAGAGTGTGGGGTTCATTCTCTACCTGTCAGTCTCTGGTACAGTGTGACAGTGTGGGATTCATTCTCTACCAGTCAGTCTCTGGTACAGTGCGAGAGTGTGGGGTTCATTCTGTACCTGTCAGTCTCTGGTACCCTGAGAGAGTGTGGGGTTCATTCTGTCCCTGTCAGTCTCTGGTACAGTGCGAGAGTGTGGGGTTCATTCTGTCCCTGTCAGTCTCTGGTACAGAGCGTGAGTGTGGGGTTCATTCTGTCCCTGTCGGTGTCTGGTACAGTGCGAGAGTGTGGGGTTCATTCTGTCCCTGTCAGTCTCCGGTACGGTGCGAGAGTGTGGGGTTCATTCTGTACCTGTCAGTCTCTGGTACAGTGTGAGAGTGTGGAGTTCATTCTGTCCCTGTCAGTCTCTGGTACAGTGCGAGAGTGTGGGGTTCATTCTGTACCTGTCAGTCTCTGGTACAGTATGAGAGTGTGGGGTTCATTCTCTACCTGTCAGTCTCTGGTACAGTCTGAGAGTGTGGGGTTCATTCTGTCCCTGTCAGTCTCTGGTACAGTGTGAGAGTGTGGGGTTTATTCTGTACCTGTCAGTCTCTAGTACAGTGTGAGAGTGGGGGGTTTATGCTCTACCTGTCAGTCTCAGGTACAGTGTGAGAGTGTGGAGTTCATTCTGTCTCTGTCAGTCTCTCTTACAGTGTGAGAGTGTGGGGTTCATTCTGTACCTGTCAGTCTCTGGTACAGTGTGAGAGTGTGGGGTTCATTCTGTACCTGTCAGTGTCTGGTACAGTGTGAGAGTGTGGGGTTCAATCTGTCCCTGTCAGTCTCTGGTACAGTGTGAGAGTGTGGGGTTTATTCTGTACCTTTCAGTCTCCGGTACAGTGTGAAAATGTGGGGTTCATTCTGTCCCTGTCAGTCTCTGGTACAGTGTGAGAGTGTGGGGTTCATTCTGTCCCTGTCAGTCCCTGGTACAGTGTGAAAGTGTGGGATTCATTCTGGACCCGTCAGTCTCTGGTACAGTGTGAGAGTGTGGGGTTCATTCTCTACCTGTCAGTCTCTGGTACAGTGCGAGAGTCTGGGATTCATTCTGTCCCTGTCGGTGTCTGGTACAGTGCGAGAGTGTGGGGTTCATTCTGTCCCTCTCAGTCTCCGGTACAGTGCGAGAGTGTGGGGTTCATTCTGTACCTGTCAGTCTCTGGTACAGTGTGAGAGTGTGGGGTTTATTCTGTACCTGTCAGTCTCTAGTACAGTGTGAGAGTGTGGTGTTCATTCTGTCCCTGTCAGTCTCTGGTACAGTGTGAGAGTGTGGAGTTCATTCTGTGCCCGTCAGTCTCTGGTACAGTGTGAGAGTGTGGGGTTCATTCTGTACCTGTCAGTCCCTGGTACAGTATGAGAGTGTGGGGTTCATTCTCTACCTGTCAGTCTCTGGTACAGTGTGAGAGTGTGGGGTTCATTTTGTCCCTGTCAGTCTCTGGTACAGTGTGAGAGTGTGGGGTTCATTCTGTGCCCGTCATTCTCTGGTACAGTGTGAGAGTGTGGGGTTCATTCTCTACCAGTCAGTTTCTGGTACAGTGCGAGAGTGTGGGGTTCATTCGGTCCCTGTCGGTCTCTGGTACAGTGTGAGAGTGTGGGGTTCATTCTGTGCCCATCATTCTCTGGTACAGTGTGAGAGTGTGGGGTTCATTCTCTACCTGTCAGTCTCTGGTACAGTGAGAGAGTGTGGGGTTCATTCTGTCCCTGTCAGTCTCTGGTACAGTGCGACAGTGTGGGGTTCATTCTGTCCCTGTCAGTCTCTGGTACAGAGCGAGAGTGTGGTTTCATTCTGTCCATGTCGGTGTCTGGTACAGTGCGAGAGAGTGGGGTTCATTCTGTCCCTGTCAGTCTCCGGTACAGTGCGAGAGTGTGGGGTTCATTCTGTACCTGTCAGTCTCTGGTACAGTGTGAGAGTGTGGCGTTCATTCTGTCCCTGTCAGTCTCTGGTACAGTGTGAGAGTCTGGGGTTCATTCTGGACCCGTCAGTCTCTGGTACAGTATGAGAGTGTGGGGTTCATTCTCTACCTGTCAGTCTCTGGTACAGTGTGAGAGTGTGGGGTTTATTCTGTACCTGTCAATCTCTGGTACAGTGTGAGAGTGTGCGGTTCATTCTGTCCCTGTCAGTCTCTGGTACAGTATGAGAGTGTGGGGTTCATTCTCTACCTGTCAGTCTCTGGTACAGTGTGAGAGTGTGGGGTTCATTCTCTACCTGTCAGTCTCTGGTACATTGCGAGAGTGTGGGATTCATTCTGTCCCTGTCGGTCTCTGGTACAGTGCGAGAGTGTGGGGTTCATTCTGTCCCTGTCAGTCTCCGGTACATTGCGAGAGTGTGGGGTTCATTCTGTACCTGTCAGTCTCTGGTACAGTGTGAGAGTGTTGGGGTTATTCTGTACCTGTCAGTCTCTGGTACAGTGTGAGAGTGTGGGGTTAATTCTGTCCCTGTCAGTCTCTGGTACAGTGTGAGAGTCTGGGGTTCATTCTGGACCCGCCAGTCTCTAGTACAGTGTGAGAGTGTGGGGTTCATTCTGTGCCCGTCAGTCTCTGGTACAGTGTGAGAGCGTGGGGTTCATTCTGTCCCTGTCAGTCTCTGGTACAGTGCGAGAGTGTGGTATTCAATCTGTACCTGTCAGTCTCTGGTACAGTATGAGAGTGTGGGGTTCATTCTCTACCTGTCAGTCTCTGGTACAGTGTGAGAGTGTGGGGTTTATTCTGTACCTGTCAGTCTCAGGTACAGTGTGAGAGTGTGGGGTTCATTCTGTCCCTGTCCGTCTCTGGTACAGTGTGAGAGTGTGGGGTTCATTCTGGGCCCGTCAGTCTCTAGTACAGTGTGAGAGTCTGGGGTTCATTCTGGACCCGCCAGTCTCTAGTACAGTGTGAGAGTGTGGGGTTCATTCTGTGCCCGTCAGTCTCTGGTACAGTGTGAGAGCGTGGGGTTCATTCTGTCCCTGTCAGTCTCTGGTACAGTGCGAGAGTGTGGTATTCAATCTGTACCTGTCAGTCTCTGGTACAGTATGAGAGTGTGGGGTTCATTCTCTACCTGTCAGTCTCTGGTACAGTGTGAGAGTGTGGGGTTTATTCTGTACCTGTCAGTCTCTGGTACAGTGTGAGAGTGTGGGGTTCATTCTGTCCCTGTCCGTCTCTGGTACAGTGTGAGAGTGTGGGGTTCATTCTGGGCCCTCAGTCTCTAGTACAGTGTGAGAGTGTGGAGTTCATTCTGTGCCCATCAGTCTCTGGTACAGTGCGAGAGTGTGGGTTTCATTCTGTCCCTGTCAGTCTCTGGTACAGTGCGAGAGTGTGGTGTTCATTCTGTCCCTGTCAGTCTCTGGTACAGAGCGAGAGTGTGGGGTTCATTCTGTGCCCGTCAGTCTCTGGTACAGTGCGAGAGTGTGGGGTTCATTCTGTCCCTGTCAGTCTCTGGTACAGTGAGAGAGTGTGGGGTTCATTCTGTACCTGTCAGTCTCTGGTACAGTGCGAGAGTGTGGGGTTCATTCTGTCCCTGTCGGTCTCTGGTACAATGTGAGAGTGTGGGGTTTATTCTGTACCTGTCAGTCTCTAGTACAGTGTGAGAGTGTGGGGTTCATTCTGTCCCTGTCAGTCTCTGGTACAGTGTGAGAGTGTGGGGTTCATTCTGTACCTGTCAGTCTCTGGTACAGTACGAGAGTGTGGGGTTCATTCTGTGCCTGTCAGTCTCTGGTACAGTGTGAGAGTGTGGGTGTTATTGTGTACCTGTCAGTCTCTTGTACAGTGTGAGAGCGTGGGGTTCATTCTGTCCCTGTCGGTCTCTGGTACAATGTGAGAGTGTGGGGTTTATTCTGTACCTGTCAGTCTCTGGTACAGTGTGACAGTGTGGCGTTCATTCTGGACCCGTCAGTCTCTAGAACAGTGTGAGAGTGTGGGATTCATTCTGTACCTGTCAGTCCCTGGTGCAGTATGAGAGTGTGGGGTTCATTCTCTACCTGTCAGTCTCTGGTACAGTGTGAGAGTGTGGGGTTCATTCTGTCCCTGTCAGTCTCTGGTACAGTGTGAGAGTGTGGGGTTCATTCTGTGCCCGTCATTCTCTGCTACAGTGTGAGAGTGTGGGGTTCATTCTCTACCAGTCAGTTTCTGGTACAGTGCGAGAGTGTGGGGTTCATTCGGTCCCTGTCGGTCTCTGGTACAGTGTGAGAGTGTGGGGTTTATTCTGTACCTGTCAGTCTCTAGTACAGTGTGAGAGTGTGGGGTTTATTCTCTACCTGTCAGTCTCAGGTACAGTGTGAGAGTGTGGAGTTCATTCTGTCCCTGTCAGTCTCTGGTACAGTGTGAGAGTCTGGGGTTCATTCTGGACCCGTCAGACTCTAGTACACCGTGAGAGTGTGGGGTTCATTCTGTGCCCGTTAGTCTCTGGTACAGTGTGAGAGTGTGGGGTTCATTCTGTCCCTGTCAGTCTCTGGTACAGTGCGAGAATGTGGGGTTCATTCTGTACCTGTCAATCTCTGGTACAGTATGAGAGTGTGGGGTTCATTCTCTACCTGTCAGTCTCTGGTACAGTGTGAGAGTGTGGGGTTTATTCTGTACCTGTCAGTCTCTGGTACAGTGTGAGAGTGTGGGGTTCATTTTGTCCCTGTCAGTCTCTGGTACAGTGTGAGAGTGTGGGGTTCATTCTGTGCCCATCATTCTCTGGTACAGTGTGAGAGTGTGGGGTTCATTCTCTACCTGTCAGTCTCTGGTACAGTGAGAGAGTGTGGGGTTCATTCTGTCCCTGTCAGTCTCTGGTACAGTGCGACAGTGTGGGGTTCATTCTGTCCCTGTCAGTCTCTGGTACAGAGCGAGAGTGTGGTATCATTCTGTCCATGTCGGTGTCTGGTACAGTGCGAGAGTGTGGGGTTCATTCTGTCCCTGTCAGTCTCCGGTACAGTGCGAGAGTGTGGGGTTCATTCTGTACCTGTCAGTCTCTGGTACAGTGTGAGAGTGTGGCGTTCATTCTGTCCCTGTCAGTCTCTGGTACAGTGTGAGAGTCTGGGGTTCATTCTGGACCCGTCAGTCTCTGGTACAGTATGAGAGTGTGGGGTTCATTCTCTACCTGTCAGTCTCTGGTACAGTGTGAGAGTGTGGGGTTTATTCTGTACCTGTCAATCTCTGGTACAGTGTGAGAGTGTGCGGTTCATTCTGTCCCTGTCAGTCTCTGGTACAGTATGAGAGTGTGGGGTTCATTCTCTACCTGTCAGTCTCTGGTACAGTGTGAGAGTGTGGGGTTTATTCTGTACCTGTCAATCTCTGGTACAGTGTGAGAGTGTGCGGTTCATTCTGTCCCTGTCAGTCTCTGGTACAGTGTGAGAGTGTGGGGTTCATTCTCTACCTGTCAGTCTCAGGTACATTGCGAGAGTGTGGGATTCATTCTGTCCCTGTCGGTCTCTGGTACAGTGCGAGAGTGTGGGGTTCATTCTGTCCCTGTCAGTCTCCGGTACATTGCGAGAGTGTGGGGTTCATTCTGTACCTGTCAGTCTCTGGTACAGTGTGAGAGTGTGGGGTTAATTCTGTCCCTGTCAGTCTCTGGTACAGTGTGAGAGTCTGGGGTTCATTCTGGACCCGCCAGTCTCTAGTACAGTGTGAGAGTGTGGGGTTCATTCTGTGCCCGTCAGTCTCTGGTACAGTGTGAGAGCGTGGGGTTCATTCTGTCCCTGTCAGTCTCTGGTACAGTGCGAGAGTGTGGTATTCAATCTGTACCTGTCAGTCTCTGGTTCAGTATGAGAGTGTGGGGTTCATTCTCTACCTGTCAGTCTCTGGTACAGTGTGAGAGTGTGGGGTTTCTTCTGTACCTGTCAGTCTCAGGTACAGTGTGAGAGTGTGGGGTTCATTCTGTCCCTGTCCGTCTCTGGTACAGTGTGAGAGTGTGGGGTTCATTCTGGGCCCGTCAGTCTCTAGTACAGTGTGAGAGTGTGGAGTTCATTCTGTCTCTGTCGGTCTCTCTTACAGTGTGAGAGTGTGGGGTTCATTCTGTACCTGTCAGTCTCTGGTACAGTGTGAGAGTGTGGGGTTCATTCTGTACCTGTCAGTGTCTGGTACAGTGTGAGAGTGTGGGGTTCAATCTGTCCCTGTCAGTCTCTGGTACAGTGTGAGAGTGTGGGGTTTATTCTGTACCTTTCAGTCTCCGGTACAGTGTGAAAATGTGGGGTTCATTCTGTCCCTGTCAGTCTCTGGTACAGTGTGAGAGTGTGGGGTTCATTCTGTCCCTGTCAGTCCCTGGTACAGTGTGAAAGTGTGGGATTCATTCTGGACCCGTCAGTCTCTGGTACAGTGTGAGAGTGTGGGGTTCATTCTCTACCTGTCAGTCTCTGGTACAGTGCGAGAGTCTGGGATTCATTCTGTCCCTGTCGGTGTCTGGTACAGTGCGAGAGTGTGGGGTTCATTCTGTCCCTCTCAGTCTACGGTACAGTGCGAGAGTGTGGGGTTCATTCTGTACCTGTCAGTCTCTGGTACAGTGTGAGAGTGTGGGGTTTATTCTGTACCTGTCAGTCTCTAGTACAGTGTGAGAGTGTGGTGTTCATTCTGTCCCTGTCAGTCTCTGGTACAGTGTGAGAGTGTGGAGTTCATTCTGTGCCCGTCAGTCTCTGGTACAGTGTGAGAGTGTGGGGTTCATTCTGTACCTGTCAGTCCCTGGTACAGTATGAGAGTGTGGGGTTCATTCTCTACCTGTCAGTCTCTGGTACAGTGTGAGAGTGTGGGGTTCATTTTGTCCCTGTCAGTCTCTGGTACAGTGTGAGAGTGTGGGGTTCATTCTGTGCCCGTCATTCTCTGGTACAGTGTGAGAGTGTGGGGTTCATTCTCTACCAGTCAGTTTCTGGTACAGTGCGAGAGTGTGGGGTTCATTCGGTCCCTGTCGGTCTCTGGTACAGTGTGAGAGTGTGGGGTTCATTCTGTGCCCATCATTCTCTGGTACAGTGTGAGAGTGTGGGGTTCATTCTCTACCTGTCAGTCTCTGGTACAGTGAGAGAGTGTGGGGTTCATTCTGTCCCTGTCAGTCTCTGGTACAGTGCGACAGTGTGGGGTTCATTCTGTCCCTGTCAGTCTCTGGTACAGAGCGAGAGTGTGGTTTCATTCTGTCCATGTCGGTGTCTGGTACAGTGCGAGAGAGTGGGGTTCATTCTGTCCCTGTCAGTCTCCGGTACAGTGCGAGAGTGTGGGGTTCATTCTGTACCTGTCAGTCTCTGGTACAGTGTGAGAGTGTGGCGTTCATTCTGTCCCTGTCAGTCTCTGGTACAGTGTGAGAGTCTGGGGTTCATTCTGTCCCTGTCAGTCCCTGGTACAGTGTGAAAGTGTGGGATTCATTCTGGACCCGTCAGTCTCTGGTACAGTGTGAGAGTGTGGGGTTCATTCTCTACCTGTCAGTCTCTGGTACAGTGCGAGAGTCTGGGATTCATTCTGTCCCTGTCGGTGTCTGGTACAGTGCGAGAGTGTGGGGTTCATTCTGTCCCTCTCAGTCTACGGTACAGTGCGAGAGTGTGGGGTTCATTCTGTACCTGTCAGTCTCTGGTACAGTGTGAGAGTGTGGGGTTTATTCTGTACCTGTCAGTCTCTAGTACAGTGTGAGAGTGTGGTGTTCATTCTGTCCCTGTCAGTCTCTGGTACAGTGTGAGAGTGTGGAGTTCATTCTGTGCCCGTCAGTCTCTGGTACAGTGTGAGAGTGTGGGGTTCATTCTGTACCTGTCAGTCCCTGGTACAGTATGAGAGTGTGGGGTTCATTCTCTACCTGTCAGTCTCTGGTACAGTGTGAGAGTGTGGGGTTCATTTTGTCCCTGTCAGTCTCTGGTACAGTGTGAGAGTGTGGGGTTCATTCTGTGCCCGTCATTCTCTGGTACAGTGTGAGAGTGTGGGGTTCATTCTCTACCAGTCAGTTTCTGGTACAGTGCGAGAGTGTGGGGTTCATTCGGTCCCTGTCGGTCTCTGGTACAGTGTGAGAGTGTGGGGTTCATTCTGTGCCCATCATTCTCTGGTACAGTGTGAGAGTGTGGGGTTCATTCTCTACCTGTCAGTCTCTGGTACAGTGAGAGAGTGTGGGGTTCATTCTGTCCCTGTCAGTCTCTGGTACAGTGCGACAGTGTGGGGTTCATTCTGTCCCTGTCAGTCTCTGGTACAGAGCGAGAGTGTGGTTTCATTCTGTCCATGTCGGTGTCTGGTACAGTGCGAGAGAGTGGGGTTCATTCTGTCCCTGTCAGTCTCCGGTACAGTGCGAGAGTGTGGGGTTCATTCTGTACCTGTCAGTCTCTGGTACAGTGTGAGAGTGTGGCGTTCATTCTGTCCCTGTCAGTCTCTGGTACAGTGTGAGAGTCTGGGGTTCATTCTGGACCCGTCAGTCTCTGGTACAGTATGAGAGTGTGGGGTTCATTCTCTACCTGTCAGTCTCTGGTACAGTGTGAGAGTGTGGGGTTTATTCTGTACCTGTCAATCTCTGGTACAGTGTGAGAGTGTGCGGTTCATTCTGTCCCTGTCAGTCTCTGGTACAGTATGAGAGTGTGGGGTTCATTCTCTACCTGTCAGTCTCTGGTACAGTGTGAGAGTGTGGGGTTCATTCTCTACCTGTCAGTCTCTGGTACATTGCGAGAGTGTGGGATTCATTCTGTCCCTGTCGGTCTCTGGTACAGTGCGAGAGTGTGGGGTTCATTCTGTCCCTGTCAGTCTCCGGTACATTGCGAGAGTGTGGGGTTCATTCTGTACCTGTCAGTCTCTGGTACAGTGTGAGAGTGTTGGGGTTATTCTGTACCTGTCAGTCTCTGGTACAGTGTGAGAGTGTGGGGTTAATTCTGTCCCTGTCAGTCTCTGGTACAGTGTGAGAGTCCGGGGTTCATTCTGGACCCGCCAGTCTCTAGTACAGTGTGAGAGTGTGGGGTTCATTGTGTGCCCGTCAGTCTCTGGTACAGTGTGAGAGCGTGGGGTTCATTCTGTCCCTGTCAGTCTCTGGTACAGTGCGAGAGTGTGGTATTCAATCTGTACCTGTCAGTCTCTGGTACAGTATGAGAGTGTGGGGTTCATTCTCTACCTGTCAGTCTCTGGTACAGTGTGAGAGTGTGGGGTTTATTCTGTACCTGTCAGTCTCAGGTACAGTGTGAGAGTGTGGGGTTCATTCTGTCCCTGTCCGTCTCTGGTACAGTGTGAGAGTGTGGGGTTCATTCTGGGCCCGTCAGTCTCCAGTACAGTGTGAGAGTCTGGGGTTCATTCTGGACCCGCCAGTCTCTAGTACAGTGTGAGAGTGTGGGGTTCATTCTGTGCCCGTCAGTCTCTGGTACAGTGTGAGAGCGTGGGGTTCATTCTGTCCCTGTCAGTCTCTGGTACAGTGCGAGAGTGTGGTATTCAATCTGTACCTGTCAGTCTCTGGTACAGTATGAGAGTGTGGGGTTCATTCTCTACCTGTCAGTCTCTGGTACAGTGTGAGAGTGTGGGGTTTATTCTGTACCTGTCAGTCTCTGGTACAGTGTGAGAGTGTGGGGTTCATTCTGTCCCTGTCCGTCTCTGGTACAGTGTGAGAGTGTGGGGTTCATTCTGGGCCCGTCAGTCTCTAGTACAGTGTGAGAGTGTGGAGTTCATTCTGTGCCCATCAGTCTCTGGTACAGTGCGAGAGTGTGGGTTTCATTCTGTCCCTGTCAGTCTCTGGTACAGTGCGAGAGTGTGGTGTTCATTCTGTCCCTGTCAGTCTCTGGTACAGAGCGAGAGTGTGGGGTTCATTCTGTGCCCGTCAGTCTCTGGTACAGTGCGAGAGTGTGGGGTTCATTCTGTCCCTGTCAGTCTCTGGTACAGTGAGAGAGTGTGGGGTTCATTCTGTACCTGTCAGTCTCTGGTACAGTGCGAGAGTGTGGGGTTCATTCTGTCCCTGTCGGTCTCTGGTACAGTGTGAGAGTGTGGGGTTTATTCTGTACCTGTCAGTCTCTAGTACAGTGTGAGAGTGTGGGGTTCATTCTGTCCCTGTCAGTCTCTGGTACAGTGTGAGAGTGTGGGGTTCATTCTGTACCTGTCAGTCTCTGGTACAGTACGAGAGTGTGGGGTTCATTCTGTGCCTGTCAGTCTCTGGTACAGTGTGAGAGTGTGGGTGTTATTGTGTACCTGTCAGTCTCTTGTACAGTGTGAGAGCGTGGGGTTCATTCTGTCCCTGTCAGTCTCTGGTACAGTGTGACAGTGTGGCGTTCATTCTGGACCCGTCAGTCTCTAGAACAGTGTGAGAGTGTGGGATTCATTCTGTACCTGTCAGTCCCTGGTGCAGTATGAGAGTGTGGGGTTCATTCTCTACCTGTCAGTCTCTGGTACAGTGTGAGAGTGTGGGGTTCATTCTGTCCCTGTCAGTCTCTGGTACAGTGTGAGAGTGTGGGGTTCATTCTGTGCCCGTCATTCTCTGCTACAGTGTGAGAGTGTGGGGTTCATTCTCTACCAGTCAGTTTCTGGTACAGTGCGAGAGTGTGGGGTTCATTCGGTCCCTGTCGGTCTCTGGTACAGTGTGAGAGTGTGGGGTTTATTCTGTACCTGTCAGTCTCTAGTACAGTGTGAGAGTGTGGGGTTTATTCTCTACCTGTCAGTCTCAGGTACAGTGTGAGAGTGTGGAGTTCATTCTGTCCCTGTCAGTCTCTGGTACAGTGTGAGAGTCTGGGGTTCATTCTGGACCCGTCAGACTCTAGTACACCGTGAGAGTGTGGGGTTCATTCTGTGCCCGTTAGTCTCTGGTACAGTGTGAGAGTGTGGGGTTCATTCTGTCCCTGTCAGTCTCTGGTACAGTGCGAGAATGTGGGGTTCATTCTGTACCTGTCAATCTCTGGTACAGAGCGAGAGTGTGGTATCATTCTGTCCATGTCGGTGTCTGGTACAGTGCGAGAGTGTGGGGTTCATTCTGTCCCTGTCAGTCTCCGGTACAGTGCGAGAGTGTGGGGTTCATTCTGTACCTGTCAGTCTCTGGTACAGTGTGAGAGTGTGGCGTTCATTCTGTCCCTGTCAGTCTCTGGTACAGTGTGAGAGTCTGGGGTTCATTCTGGACCCGTCAGTCTCTGGTACAGTATGAGAGTGTGGGGTTCATTCTCTACCTGTCAGTCTCTGGTACAGTGTGAGAGTGTGGGGTTTATTCTGTACCTGTCAATATCTGGTACAGTGTGAGAGTGTGCGGTTCATTCTGTCCCTGTCAGTCTCTGGTACAGTATGAGAGTGTGGGGTTCATTCTCTACCTGTCAGTCTCTGGTACAGTGTGAGAGTGTGGGGTTTATTCTGTACCTGTCAATCTCTGGTACAGTGTGAGAGTGTGCGGTTCATTCTGTCCCTGTCAGTCTCTGGTACAGTGTGAGAGTCCGGGGTTCATTCTGGACCCGCCAGTCTCTAGTACAGTGTGAGAGTGTGGGGTTCATTGTGTGCCCGTCAGTCTCTGGTACAGTGTGAGAGCGTGGGGTTCATTCTGTCCCTGTCAGTCTCTGGTACAGTGCGAGAGTGTGGTATTCAATCTGTACCTGTCAGTCTCTGGTACAGTATGAGAGTGTGGGGTTCATTCTCTACCTGTCAGTCTCTGGTACAGTGTGAGAGTGTGGGTTTATTCTGTACCTGTCAGTCTCAGGTACAGTGTGAGAGTGTGGGGTTCATTCTGTCCCTGTCCGTCTCTGGTACAGTGTGAGAGTGTGGGGTTCATTCTGGGCCCGTCAGTCTCTAGTACAGTGTGAGAGTCTGGGGTTCATTCTGGACCCGCCAGTCTCTAGTACAGTGTGAGAGTGTGGGGTTCATTCTGTGCCCGTCAGTCTCTGGTACAGTGTGAGAGCGTGGGGTTCATTCTGTCCCTGTCAGTCTCTGGTACAGTGCGAGAGTGTGGTATTCAATCTGTACCTGTCAGTCTCTGGTACAGTATGAGAGTGTGGGGTTCATTCTCTACCTGTCAGTCTCTGGTACAGTGTGAGAGTGTGGGGTTTATTCTGTACCTGTCAGTCTCTGGTACAGTGTGAGAGTGTGGGGTTCATTCTGTCCCTGTCCGTCTCTGGTACAGTGTGAGAGTGTGGGGTTCATTCTGGGCCCGTCAGTCTCTAGTACAGTGTGAGAGTGTGGAGTTCATTCTGTGCCCATCAGTCTCTGGTACAGTGCGAGAGTGTGGGTTTCATTCTGTCCCTGTCAGTCTCTGGTACAGTGCGAGAGTGTGGTGTTCATTCTGTCCCTGTCAGTCTCTGGTACAGAGCGAGAGT